>NW_019385142.1:48151-131079 GCF_000671375.1 Centruroides sculpturatus | reverse complement strand
CCCTCACCCCCCCGCGTTGGAATTTCGAAAAATCCTTTCTTAGTGTGCGTTTCCATGACGTACCCTAACTGTGTACCAAATTTCACCTCTTTAGGTTAAGCGGTTTGCTCTGGGCGATGATGAATCAGTGAATGAATGAGTCAGTCAGTCAGGACAAGCAATTTTATATATTTAGATTGTATAATGACTTTGAAAATTTCGTCACAAGTCGTTTCTAATTTAAAACATCCATCGGAGTTGTATAATGTGAAAACCAGAAGTTCTGGTCTGATTTGACTCACATTCAAGTTGATCGTTTTATATCTGAAAATTATGTAAGGAACCTGACATTAGTTAAAGTAAAATTACTCGCCAATTACTTCTTTCAAGTATAAAGTTATAAAAAATTTTACCGTAAATTCAAGAGAGACTAAATTAAAGTACAGTAGAACCTCGATTATTTGGACTAATTGGGGATGAAGGTAGTCCAGATAAGGAAAAATTCGGATAATCGAAACAAATACTTTAATTTGTCTTTTAATGATAATACAACACGTTTTCTTTTCGATGACATATCGGTAATATTAAAAGTAAATACTGTATTTAAATCGTGATCAAATTTTCAAAAAACAAACGTTCGTATTGAATTCTGACTACTACTGATCAACGCTAACAGACTACCTTATTGTTTAAAATGCCCTCTGGTGGCGCAAGAAGACGGATTTTATAAAATAAAAAGCAGTCGAAACTGCATTTTTATGAATAAAAATTTGACAAACTATTTATCGTTTTATGACGAGTAAAATTTCTTCGTCGCGTTTGTGGCTTTTAAGTAATGTATAAACCTTCGAAACGCGAGGCATAGGCGGTGGCCCACGTTGCCCATGCCTTACGCCGCCCTTGGTCATAGAAATGATGTAATTTGAAAATAAATAATTTATAAATACGTATGTCAAGTTGAATTTTTATTACGACGCAAAATATATTTAAGAGTTTACGACCACTGTGCCGGGTGAGACGTTGTTGAAACAAAAAAGTTATGCGTTCCATCACGTACATAAACAGTATCGTAATTCGCCAAGTGCAAATCATTAAATTCGTAAAATTTTTGTTCATTTTGAACAATCCGGATAATAGAGGTTCTACTGTATTAATAACCTGAGATACGTGGTAAACTTGAGCTGACGATGAAGTTAGACTCTAATCAAATCAAAGGATAATAACTAAAGGATATGCCACCAGTGGCTAAGCGGTCTTGGTACTCTAAACATTGAAAATTCATTAGTGGGATCGCGCCTCGTTCGAGGGGCTGACCACGAGGAGTTTTCCGGGTTTTCTCCACGTCTATAACGCCTAAATAAGGGCCAGTTACCCTTAAGAGACATCCTGGAAGCATCCACCTAGGCGGATCGCCCAAGTGTTGCGTTGCCATAACTTTATTAACAAACAACAAAAACACATATTTATCAACCATAAATGAAAAAAATTATAATATAAATGAATCGAATATTAATATAATATAAAATAAATTATCAAAGAAATAAACCTTTAAACATAAATGATTGAAAATAGGAATTAGTTGAATGACAATCAATTATCTAGTTCGTTTCTGTTATAAGTAATAGATATGTATATATCCCTGGTGCGGTTTACTTTATATTACTTTTAAAAGATCAATTTTTCAAATATATTTCCTCAAAAAATTGATGAAAAAAACTTTATGGGTTAATTGTACCTAGATAACCCCCGTTTTTGTGCCTGGACCGCAGTTAATCAGAGACAAAGCTTTTTTTTTCGTATTCTTTATTTTCTATGCATTTCGGGTGCAATATTTTCTTTAATTTGCACCCCTCTTCAGGATTTTTTCTGTTTAAGTTTTAGATCGACATCTGCCCAGTGTTGATATTAAGGGGAAATAACATCAACACTGGGCAGATGTCGATCTAAAACTTAAACAGAAAAAATCCTGAAGAGGGGTGCAAATTAAAGAAAATATTGCACCCGAAATGCATAGAAAATAAAGAATACGAAAAAAAAAGCTTTGTCTCTGATTAACTGCGGTCCAGGCACAAAAACGGGGGTTATCTAGGTACAATTAACCCATAAAGTTTTTTTCATCAATTTTTTGAGGAAATATATTTGAAAAATTGATCTTTTAAAAGTAATAGTTCGTTTCTTATGAGATAGTTTACAATAAATTGATATTATCTGTTAACACACGTATATTGACGTTGAACATCGAAACTGTTATTAGAACGAGATTCAGAGCGTTAGCAAAAATGCTGGATGTGACCTCTCAGCTTTTGTACGAAAACTCCATTCAGTCAGATTATTTGAACCAAGCATTTTACGCTTCTGATACCTGACAGGAGCCTTGCAGTGTTGCAGATAGAGTGTCAGAAATCTCATTTGGAAGAACCGAGCTATTTTCTTTTAGTTGAAAAGGGTTATTCTTTTCTGAACTTCAAAAACTTTATCAGATAAAAAATTTTTATCAAATCAATTTAATAAATATTTAAAGAAAATTTGTTAAAAAACTTTCCCTACTCCAGGTTTTCAGAATAACTTTACCTGCCAAACTTTAAAATTGTGTAATGCTATCTGTTATGACATTTTATTTCAATACTTTTTATATTGTTCATTATTATAAAACAGTGAAAAGCTCAATTTTCAGGATATAGATAAGTTTTCCAAAAAAACTGTAAATGATAATAACGAGTAAATTTTTATTAAGTTTGACTTGATATGTTGCATATGATCTTTTATTTTCCTCTTCCCACTTCATTGCCTAAAGTTAACAGCATTAATTCGCTAATGCACAAAGCTTCCTACAAAATTTCAGAAATTTTCAACAAAAGGCTTTAGGTGGTTAAAAGAAATCGAGCCCCAAACACATACTAACACACAAATATACAGAAAAAAAAAGAGAATTTTCTTTGCATTCTTTAATGTTTCAACCTTCTTTATGTCTAAAATTAAATAAATGTTTAAAAAGTTGTTTTTTCACCAATCGGCATACTTTTCCTGTTTGTGTTGCAAGCAGGAAATTAAAAATTTACGCTAAGTTTCTGTCAAAGTTACAAATTATTGTTTAAATAAAATAAAGTTTCACCACTTCGTACATTGAACAGTATAAATAACTATTCGTACAATCAAATTGTAGCTAAGTACAAATAATTCAAATTAGAAAGATAAACCCCTAAATCAATTTACAGTATTATATACTTAATTCTATAATTTGTTAATTTAACTTTGTGTCATTAAATGAAGGTAGCATATTATGCATTCGACACACATTTTTCATTTTAAAAAATTAATATTTTTATTGAAATATTGCGTGGTCATCAAAATAGTCACTTATATTTTAAACATTAACTCATTTAAAACTATAGTGTAAATGATTCTGAAAAGGTTTAATAAGCAAATTCCTCAGATATCATGAATGATACTGCAGCACAATTTAATACCATAATTCTTATAGATACAGGAAAGTGCCTTACCCGAATTATGACAGTAATTACATTATATTATAAACATTCCTACTTCTGACGTTAGTTTGAAAAGAATGCCTATCTTAAATAAATTATTGTATAATAATATTTAACATATAAAAATATTCGAATGATTTCTGAAAATACGGATTCCAATGCTTTCCAGTTCGAATTGGTATTTTACTGAAACTTTTATGAATTTAATCGAACTTGTTCCGTGATCTGGTTATTTGAAAATGCAGTTTACTATTTAACTAAGACACAATTTAGAAAATACCGTGTTGTTGTATAATAGGACATTAGAATGTAAAATATCCGAAACATTGTCAAACACGAATTTTCGTAGACGATAATTTAGGAATTTAAGAAAAGTTATTTTAATTTAGAAATATCATTATTAAATTTCGAAATGTTTTTTTAAATATTTAACGTAATAAACGTTAATATTAAAATCAGTGTCATAACTTTCGAAGCATTTCTTCGTTTAACAAGTCGTGCCTTCAGCTTAACACACACTGAAGCAGGGAACAAAAAGGCGAAAATAAACGAATGTATTCGTGTTAGTACACCTGTAATGCACTGCAGCGGTAGCGTTGTTACACTAGAGCCGAGCGAAAAGTGCAAATAAACAACATTACACTATTTTTATTATAGTACACTCACAGAGAGAAAAACGGATGCGGATGAATTTGAAAGTATTGTGGTGGTGGAAATCTCTTTGAAATCAAAAAGATTCTCAACTACACAATCCTTTTGTATTAGATAAACAGTGAGTTAATGTAGCTTTTCGAGTAAGCCCAACGAATCTTAAGGAAGACAAAGCGATTTAATCTTCTGCGTGGCTGAGATTGTTCAGATTTTAGTTTCACAATTTTTTAAAATAAGAAATTACATGTGAAAGTGACACTCTACTTCCAAAATGAAAGTCATCGGTTGTCATACACATATCTTTCTATTCATAATGTGTACTTAGCATGTTTTTAGTAGCGCTTGCTTAATTTAAAACACTTCAGTTGTATTGAGACTAAATAGTCATGCTCAAGCAATTTTACCGTTTGGTTCTCTGCTTTCATCCTTGTTTTCCTCACACCTTCAGAATGTGTTTATTCTTAGTTTAGTATTTTTTAGTTTTTAATTTTAAAATTTCGCTGGACAAAAAAATTTTATCATCCAGCGAAATTTTAAAATTAAAAAGTTTTGTAATTATTCGCCGCCAGAAGGAAGTTAAGGATAAGGATAATCTACATTTGACAGCGCAATTTTTCAAGAGGATATAAGGATCCGAAACTCCGAACGGAAAAGGAATCATATTAACTGTAGAGAAGAAGAACGGAAAAGAATCACTGTTGCTACGTGACCTCGCCCGTGCCGTCCGAAATGACATGATCCGTCTATTGTTGGACTCCTAAACAGCTGATCGTCGGAGGAAAGGCCGTAAGCATCTCCATACCTTCATTTCATGGTATTATCACTATGCCTCGAATCGGCACATGAAAACTTAGCTGGCTTGGCTACGCACGGAGACAGCCCCAGTAAACGTTTTCTTATATTCTCGCCGATTAAGTGATTCACTGATTTGCCCTCATTGCGAGGCCCAGGGGACGACCTTCCATTTCTAGCTGCAATGCTCCCAATACGCTAGTTCCCGCCACGATCTGGGCACGACAGTGAACATTAACCTATCACACATCCGCCCTTTGCCTCCCGTTTATGAGCCTAGGAACACCATTACTCTCCGCCATCTCGTAATGGGGATTGAAACTTACGTCACTCGCTCCGGTCGATTCCACTGATTAATGAGTGCAGTCTAATCGGACAAAGAGCCTAAACGGCTATTATCTCCATATAAAACCGGAGAAGAAAAGAACGGAAAAAGATGGAGAACTCAGGACGTCGTAAGATCAAAAATTTCAATTTTTAATAAATTTTAGATTTTTAATTAGATAATTTTTATGTTTTAAGGAATAGTTTCCTGGGCGGCCGTGTAGTCTACAAAAAAAGGTCGGGTTGTCTGAAGTTTTATTCTAGAACATTTGAGAAAATAAATGCTAGTTGACAAAAAGATTTTTGAAACCGGCTATGTCTTTTTATTTACAAAAAAATGTATTCGTGTTGGTACACCTATAATGCACTGCAGTGGTACTGATGTCATAGTAGAGCTGAGCGAAAAGTGCAAATAAACAACATTACACTACTTTTATTATACGCACAGACAAGAAACGGACGCTGGTGACTTCCATCACCACACAACTTTCAAAAAGTTGTGTGGTGATGGAAACTTCTTTGAGATCAAAACGATTTTCAACTACATAACCCTTTTATATTAGATAAACAATAAGATGATATAACTTGTCAAGTAAGCCCAACGAATCTTAAGGAAGACAAAGCGATTTATTCTTCTGCTTAGCTGGACAGAAGTATGAAGATGGCGAATCTGAAAAAACTAATACCGACCCCACTGTGGATTGGTCAGATTTCGGTTTCACAATCCTTTCAAAAGAGAAATTAGATGTGAAAGTAACACTCTACTCCCAGAATAAAAGTGATTAGTTCTGCTACACTTATCTTTGTATTCGTAATGTGTACTTAGCATGATTCTAGTAACTCTTGCTTGATTTAAAACTCTTCAGTTGTATATGAGACTGAATGGTGTATCTCAAGCTACTTTACCGTTTGGTTCTCTGCTTTCGTCCTTGATTTCCTCAACACTTCAGAATGTGTTTAGTCTTATTCGGTCAAAGTGTATTCTCTTTACTGAACATCCTGCCAGTTACAGTGCAAACGATGATTAGTATACTGATTCTCCATTTCGTCACATTCGATAAGTCGCTTTTCTGTTGCTACGACAGAGCTCTGAGCAAGGTCTATAAAAATAAGGTCAAAACACCCTATGGAGCCGTCACTTTAGATCCGTTGTTCCAAGGTCAAGATATAGATTTCATGCAATGTACTGTACATGCCATCTACGTGCTGTAAACTGAACGTTTCTTCGTATTCGAGCCACAGAATTCCTTTCATAATTTCAAATAGAGTATTTTTTCATTTACCGGTTACACTGACACACAATTACAGGATTTAATAAAGTAGGTTTCAAAACAAAAAGCTATGTCAATAGTTTGTGTAATGAAGTACAAGGATAAATTTATTTAGTTTTGAAATTCAAAATTAAAGAAAAAATTTGCAGATATTTGTTAAAATAAGAATGTATTCAGTTTTCTATATTCGCATGCATTTCTACGTTACACAGACTGCAAACAAAAGCTCGGGTTGAACATTTTTTAAATTAAAATTAGATGAAGGGAAAAAAATCCATTCTCACAAACTTTACGTATTATGTAAATTAAACTTTCAAAAGTGTTTGCAAATGATAATACGTTCCTTTATTTAGGAACATTTTTATGCGTATAAACTAAATTTTATTCTCATAGAAAATTAAATCAGTATATTTGTCCATTAATTTAGTAAAGCCGTTTGTCTGCCGCTTGAATAAACCTTGTTCCTCCACAATAACACGATTATCGTTAAATGTGGTGGATTATCATAACATCTCTCTCTTAATGCAAAAGAAACAGTTGATGTAATCGAATCTGTTAAGATTGTTTCATAAACTTCGAACATCAAAGTAATACGAGTTTTATCGATTTATTAGTGTTTTGAAAGAATCGAAATATCCAAAACATAATAACTATTCCTTCGGTAAAGTTCGTAGTAAAATTGAACAAACCATTTCGTATACAAAGGGATACTTGAAATATTTTCCCTAAAAACTACAGTACACTAGGCGTTACACGTGCGGATACCGTTTTGCAGCATCTCAGTTCATCGTACATCAATCATAACAATAAATATAGACTTTATAAATGCTCCTGACTTCACATAATTTTCTTCATGGGTGTTGGAGTTCGCAACTATTCACAAAGTCGAAAATATTTATAAACTTTTAATGCATCAATTGGAACAAAGAGATAAGGAAGTACGAAAAAGTATAAAATACTCAAATAAAAATATAAAAAGTCCATTCTAATTTTTTTTCAAACTATATGAAATTTCAACATATTTGTCAGTTATTAGTACAACTCAGATACTTTGTTAAAAAAGTTAAATTGTTAAAATTCAAAGTACTTCCAGTTGAAAGCAAATTCAAATTAAAATAAAATAGTTCCAACAAACGGAAATGTTAAACGAACATAAATTAATATAATTAAAAATAAGGATAATAAGATTAATAAAATACGTATCAATAGAAATAAAATACAGAAAAATGAATTTAAGTTTTATTAATAGAAATTATTAAAACTATATTGTTAATAAAATAAGAATTTCGTGACAATAACTCATTCTTTGAAAAAATATTGTGAAAAATGATAAAAACAAAACGGTTAATTTCATATCGAAAATTGCTTTAACATTTCGTCGCAAGTATCCACCCCTCTTTTAATACTCATTAAGCTGGAAAAATAAGATTTCATCGACTGCAAGATCTGAAAGTATCACGAAAAGTCATTAATTTCGTCTAATAAATTTTAAATTACTGAATATTACTGTAATAAAATTAAAATACTGAATTTTACTGCAAGAGATTTAAAATTAACGTATTCGGTCTTACCTTGGGTATACTTTTACGAGAAATTGTAAATATCTCTCCTACAGTGATTCCAGGAGGACATTTTCCTAGTCTTTTCCTATAGGAAATAATCTGTAATTGACATACAAAATCAGTTATGGAATTATTATTTGTCGTAGACACGAAAAAATGTAATAACTTCCATGTAAAAGTGTTCGTATGATTATAACTGAGAGTAATTGATAATTACCTTTAATTGATCATGGAGATTTATCTTCTGGAAAAAAAGAAGTTCAAGTTGAATGCGAAATCGATGCATCTGGAAATAGAAATAATGTTTTCGTTGAATTTATAATAATCAAAAATCAACAACAACAGAATAGAGTAAAAAAATGTAAAGGGAGTTAAATCGGTTTTAAAAGTTTTTTCTCAAGATTCGAGCTTTATATAAGGTGAATATTTACATATAGTTAATAAATTAACATGACACAAATGCGCTATTATATTCGAAAATATTGTAAAACTCTCTATTCGTGTTTTAGAGAACTGTGTTTCGCTCCAATTTAAATGAAAATAACGTATTACTTAGGATAGGATTTTAGAGTTAAACAGAAGCTTAGACATGGGGACGCACACATCTAAAAATAAGCAAAACTAGTGCAAAAATTGCTGCAATAAATAACGTTAGGCATGTAACTTGAGTGAAAGGTTTTATTTAAATTGTGGGATAAAAGTATAAGGGAAAATGCGGGAAGATGAGGACTTTAACATTTGAAACGTCACAAAATGGCAATTACTTTGATGAAAACAATATTTTTTTATTTTCGGCAAGTACAACATTTGGTAATATGTAATAAATAATTTCATTTTTGAAAAACGTTTTTAAAAACAAGAAAATTTAATATTTTAAATTATATGTAAATGCACCATCTTGCCCCACTCATAAGTTATGATAGGGATATTATTCGTATTTATATATACAAGAAGAACAAATTAAGATGATCAAATTGTCGTTTTCTTCAATATTGGCACAAGAACAGTCTGCCCGTTTATCACAACGGCTACATTTAGCCCAAATCTCTGTAGATCAGATATAACCCTCCACATCTGTTTCATTTGTCTTTTGTTTCTTGTTAGGCCTACCCTTGCTGATGCTTGTAACTTTTGATTTTACGGAATTTCTTTCGGTAAACAAAGACCGTGTTTTTGGGGATGTTGAAACTGCTGTTGATTGTTTCTGTTCTTTCATTAGCTTGTACGGTGCTTGTACGGTGTATCTGATATGATTGCTGTTTTCCTTCTCTCTCCTCTTCTGCTATTTTCCATTTTTTCTTCGTTCCAACATGTGGAATTAGTACTATTTCCATGGGAGTGACTTGAGTAAAAACAGAATGAGTAGGTTTGTTTGTAGTGGTGTAATTTGATCGTTTCTGTACCCAGAATAGGCATACCTCAGCATTCATGGTTTTTGTTGTCGCAAAACGAGCATCCTGTGTGTCCTTCTGCTGACGGAGCCTGTTTGTTGTCTCTGCAACAATAAAATCTGCCACCGAAAATACTTTTAGATTCGTTGGCCATATTCATGGACAACCTGCGGCAGGACGAAATACTCCATTTTGCCTTCACCATCTTGACTTAACGTGCACTTTTCATACTGACGGCAAACACAGGTGTGAAGAGATGGACAGGTCAAATAATGTTCCAGAGGCTATTTAGAATCTAAATTACCATCTTAACCAATTCTAAATAATTCTCTAAATTCTCTTTTTAAAATAATATCCATAAATTCTATTAAATATTTTTATATAAATTTTAACTTAATGTAATAAAAGATACAAAGAGGAAAACAACATCCTAAAAAATTGCTAACTAATTATTCTTTTTATGGGGAAAAAGGAAATTCAATTTCCTGTTTTTACCCCTTTTCTTAATTTTTCTCACACCATCTGGCCGAATGACACATCTGATTTTTCTGTCAGCTGATAAATTTCTTAGATGATGATTGAAGGGTTAAGTCATCCATTGACAAGGTCAGCGGATCCCTCAGATCCGACGAGTAGAGGGCTCTGTCCCCTCGCCAGTATTTTCACACAGGCCAACTATATTTTAAAACTAAACAATTACAGTCTTAAAGGTAACTACGAATACTATAATATCTTCATTTAAAAGGTAATGTAAAGTTCACACTTATGCTTACTTTGTAAAAACATTGTAGTAGGCGTAAAATTAGATAAAGTTTTTCTGAAACATGGAAAAGTGTCTTACTTCCAAACAGAGAGAGCGATTCGGACGTTCTCTCGCTGCATGATCCCTTCTGATGTTAAAATTTAGTTTTTAGTTTCCCAAATAACAGCTAGATGAAAGGATGCTAACCACGAATGAACAAACGTCCCCGTAAAATTCCACGGTTCCATCTTGCACCACTTTCCCTATTTATCACAGGCCATTAGTACGTATAGTATAAAAATGTATAGTTTTAATTTAATTATAGCATCAAAACGAATGTGATTTAATATACAACAGACAGTTCTTTTTAAAAATTTTGTCCTTAAATGTTTAATTTGACTAACAGCAACAAAATCGTAACCGTCGATATGAAAAGCAAATTCGTTAATTTCTCGTCCTGCATATTCGTGAAACATCACCCCCAAAACAGCTCTTAATTGAATTTGTTCCTAGTCACACAGATTGATAGGCTAATACCCTAATGCCTCCACAGTGGATAAGAATAACAATGGAAATTAGGTGTAGAGAGTGTGTTTATGGAAACTGCATTCTCACTACTTACACCGTCGAAACTGCTAACATGCTAGCTTTGTTTTATAGAAGTGTATTTCGTGTGTCCTGAAAAGTAATCATAACAGACTTGGTTACGATTAGACTATTAAATATTTTTATACATATCGTATTTATTGTGGTCACTCAGTGTTTCAAATAACTTTCTTCTGTTTACAATTAAAAGTTTTTTGTTTTAGTTTAATGTTTTTTTCTAAAATTTTGGCATTTTGTATTTGACTTTGACTGATATTTATGCATCGAAATTTTTTCGTGTATAAACAATATATTAATTAAAAAGTCATTATAATATTCAATAAATGGGTCCTTTTTCGACTGTATATTTGTAGATTTGAAAAGAATAAATCGGCAGAATAACGTAGGAAAAAGACATATCCACGATACACATTAATAAAAATTCATTGGAATCTCTGCCCGGATTAAACCCCTTTTTCCAAAATCAGTAAACTCGAGAATTTGTATGAACAATTAAGACAAATTCCCGACTTCATTGATTTTACTAACGGGAATTTATCCGGTGCGTTAGCTATCCGGGGAAAAGAAAATATATTCTATTGACTTACATTACTCTAATTGATAATGGGAATATACAACAAAAATATAGCGTGCGATTCTAGAGAAAACAAATTAAAAATTAAAAACAACCTTTTTTTCATAAAAAATAGAACTTGCGGTTTTTGGTATCTTTGTTGTTAGAATAGTCGAATAAATGAAAACGATGTTCTCAAAAATTGCTGCATATATAAATGCATATTTTACGATTTTCAAACCTTCACCCTAAATGCTAATATAAAAAAATGTTACAGTGGTTGTCAACTGAAATGAATAATAAACTGCTAATATCGGGTTGATTATTTCGCCCAAGTCGAAAAGAATGTCACAATATTGAGCATGTTTCTCAATTACAAACCGAAAATCTATTTGTTCGCCTTTCTCTCTGGCATTTTCCATGTTCTCACACAACGAGGATATATTCTCGTGTAGTGTGATGCCCATGTCTAACACGCTGACCGAAAATATAATTAAAAATCCAAGACCGTAATATATTTCGCACTGCGTTAAAATTAAATGAAATAAAAGTTTATATACATTCTCTTCATTTACGATAGATGCGAACATTGTCATATCAACAGTAAATACAATCAAATAGCAGATTATCAGAAATAAGATGGTACATTTGCTTAATTTGTAATGAATAAAAGTGGAATATTCGTTGCAATTATCCAAGTAAATTTTGCACTTATTTACGAATAAATTTAAATACATTTTGGTATTTTCACCGAGAATAAATTCAAACTCTATATAAACGAACAGAGTAACACAGAAGAGTAAGATGCAATAAAGAACAAAATCTGCACCAAAGAGACGGTCAATGCCCCAGTGAATCTATATCGTTCTTCACCTTGTACCGAAACAAACAATAGAATATCGATATAACAATAAATGAATAAAATTTTCACGAAACATTGATATACTTTATATATAAAATTAGCCTTTTTGTCTTTAAGAGGTAAATAAACACCAAAAATCAAAAGAATATTTCTATTCTTGGTTAATCGATATAAGAAGCAGTAACAATCAAAAGGATGATTAACTGGATTACGAATCATTATAAATATAGTTCTGTATTCAAAACGTCTGCATGAAAATAATATCGTATTGTTTGAAATTAAATTATGAAGAGCGAATATGTACGAGTAAACGAGAATTGCGTTCAAATCAATGCCCAATTAACTAATTATATAGATCTAAAGTTTGAACAATAACTGACGTGCATCACTAATCTGAAATAAAATATTTAATTGAAAAAATTTCAAATAATTATGTATTACTTAAGTTCTGCTTATTTACTAGCTGAATTTTTATTCTTCCTATATAAAATATGTTAAGTAATATAATTTCCTACACATAATTTTTTCAGTAATAGACGAATAAATTCAAACAATTGAAATACCGTTTCAATCTAGTTTCCGACGTTTGATGGCGTCCAGACGAAAAATTTAAATATATACATAGAATTTTTTTGGTAAATTTAACTGAAGGCTATACAGTAGATCCCCCTATAAGACTGGTTCCTATAATTACGATTCCTATAAGACGGCGAAAAAATTGCGACGGTATCTGTAAACAACGGTAAAAAACTCCTATAATTACGTAAAACGTCATCGGGCAGCCGAACTACTTTCCGCCGTCCAGCGCCACGCTACGGACAGTTTAGGCGGATAAATTGAGTTTAGTTTCGTCTGTACATATAATTATATATAAATTATTAGTGATGTAACGAATATTCGGTTACTATTCGGTATTCGGCCTATTCGGCCGAATACCGAATACCTAAAAACAGGAGTAAGAAATAACAAAAACACAGTAAATTAGTCATTTTAATAATTAGATTTAATGTTATCGTGTTAGTGTTGTTTGTTTATATTTATTTATAACTTATAACATGCACAAAATAAAAAAGAAAATAATATTAGTCACTTGTACTGTATTCACAATTTATAATTACATAGATCAGCTCACGTACACACCTATTCGTTCGAGAATCGCTGCACATCTCAGGGTCTGACTCTGCCTATCCTTCTTTTTAAGCGCTCGTCTTTGCTCTTCCCTTTCTCTTTCCTCTATCGCTCTAGTCCACGTAAGCCCATGCATACACCACAATATGCGCTCACGAAACTTTCGATTCGTCACTTTTCCGTCGTAAATTTCCCATTTTACAATTATGTAGCCTGGTGATAACGGAGAGAAGAGACAGATAGGACGTCGGTATAAGTCACAGTTATGATTTCATAGATTCGAGACAGCTTGTAGCCCGAACGGCCACAGGCTTTCACCCGTGCACGCTAAGTGACTTTCGTTACAAGCATTTAGCTTTCGAAGTCTATGACAACAATTGTTTGGCATTGACGGCCGTGAGTTTTGCGCCAATAAGCTGCCTCAACTAGTTCGATTATGTTATCAAGTCAATTTCATATTTATTTTCACATTTTTACTTCGCGTCCTCTGTTCTTTTTCCGTTATTTACACGTGTAGGTCATTTCATTGTTATTCACATTCGATATCATCATTTATCATATACTGCCATGACACTCTTGTCTGTCCCCTACAACTGTCAAGAATTAACGCGATTGGCGAAGCGTAGTGACAACGAGCCAATAGAGAGCAGGGTCCTTGACATAATGCGGTTTGCGCGCCAATTTTCGTACGTGCGTTAATCGAGCCGAATAGTTTGGCCGAATATTCGGCTATTCGGCCACGCTCCTGGCCGAATATTCGGTTTTCGGCCTGAGGCCGAATATACTATTCGTTACAACACTATAAATTATATATAAATTAGGTACTGTATATATAATTATATATTAACTTAATTTATTGTAACTTTATTATAATTATATATATTTTTTCCGCCGCGTAGCGCCACGCTACGGAGATTTTACGCTAACTATCGTCTGTACAGTATGTAAATTAGGTACCGTAAGTCTAATACAGTACTGTAATTTTATACATTTCTTGTGAAAGAAACATTTCTTATTCAACGGCGATTAAAATTATTTATATTAATGATGTCTCCAAAGTTCAACGAAGTTTTCGCAGAAAAATAAGTTATAAGAAATCGGCCGCGGTTCGGCGTGCTGCTCCGCGACGAAAACAAGCTTGAGCAATGGTTTGGTCGAATGGTGCACACTCGGTAAGTAATCCTACAATTTTATGTTTATAGCGTAGTTTATACGGATTATTTCCAAAAAAATATACGTATTTTGGAAATGTTGAGTCGAATTAGTCTAGAATCGATTCATTTTATGGAAGAAAACCTTTCAAACAGCCGTAGTCCGTAAACTTCACACGTGTCGGGCTGTGATTGGCTGTGATTCCTACAAAATTGATTCATAAAGAACGGAACGTATCTACCGTCTTATAGGGGGATCGACTGTACTCGCAAATAAAGAACCGTCAAAACGGCTTTTCCCTACACATAATTTTTCAGTAATAGACGAATAACTTCAAAGAATCGAAATACCGTTTCAATCTAGTTTCCGACGTTTGATGGCGTTCAGACGAAAAATTTAAATATCTGCTGAGAATTTTTCGGTACATTTTAGTGCAGGCTATTATCCTGAAATTAGAAACGTCAAAAAAGTTTTTTTTATTGTTAATTTTTTCAGATAACCGACAAATATATTTACAAAGATATTCGTCGGTTATTTTAGTTTGCGAAAATATTTATGATTGCCAATTGGAAGGATTTGTCTTCGTCGCCCGCATCCGCCGTTCCTTCCGAACATTCTGTGTCTATGCGATAACACCTACAAAAAACCGACGGATTTATACTTCCGATAGATTTTAATCGCCGTTCAAGGCTTCATAGATATTTTCAGACATTTTTCGGCCATCCCAGTGCCTCTTCGATTTTTTCGAATATCCAGTGACCCAGGTATTTATAACAACACCCGCTGTCATGTAAACTCTCTCTCTTTCGATAAGAAGTTTGTTTTTCTTCGTGACATTAAATTAGTTATTTTTGCTGTTAATTTTGTATCTGATTGAATCACTGCCGATCCGTCTTTCAACCATTTTCTATCCCGAATGCGATCGTTCGTGTAAGTAACCGCTCGCGCAAGTTTTAAAGTTGAAGTTTCTGTGTCTATCCCGTAGGCACAGTGGTGTCAGTCGTAACGAAGCACAAAGAGGTGCCGACCCTATGGTCACAGCAGCCAATCCTGTTTTCGTGCCACACCAGTAACTTATGCCAATGCGAAACTTTACATTCAAATTTCTCCGTTTTTGCTTCGAAAAAATTAATTGTGTCAAGACAAAATCAGCTGACCGAAAATTCGACTGAAAGAGTAAAAGAAAATTTATAACATTATCTGTTATTATTTCAATAGAAACCAAAAGCCATAGCTAAGGCCGAATCCGAGCCGTCTTCTCAGCATATAACACCACCTGACGTATCTGGCGGATTCTGTCCTCAAAGTGCGTTAAGTGATTTACGGACGGCTCGTAACCAAGTTCGCATTCAAACGTCTCGTTTCTACTGTGCGAACAATGGCGACTCCGTAACAGAGGCGGCGTCTTGTGTCGTGCATTTGGCAGTATCCGAATCGATGGTCATTGTGCCACGTGAGTTTTGCAATTACAAAGCCATCGGTCGCATAAGACAAACATTCTTCGGCTAAAAAGAGCCTTCTGTGTCGCGGAGTCGCTGTTTTCGTTTACGCGGCTGGCTAGTGGCAATAGTGGACGATACGAAACCAAGACAATTAGTCCATATGTCACGTACTTCCGGATCAATAGTCTAAAAGCCAACTGCGGGTGTAAACATCCCGTGGCAAAAGTATTTTGGCTCGCGTGTCCTTTGTACCGTGTAAAGAAAATAAATTAATAATTTCTTACAAATGTTCCTTTAGAGGGGAAAATTGCACGCTCAGACAGCGAAAAGTCGATGCAACGTCTTTTAAAGGAGGCAGAATTAAAAAGTGAACACAGAGATAGTTTTAAAATGTTTTTATTATTCGGTATGGTAATACAAAGACACATTTTCTATTCTAACTAAATACAGAAAATACGGAGACGTATTTTCTACACGTCAAATTCAAACGGATATGTACTTTTTAAATTCGGCACGAACGACCGAAGCGCCGTCTCCCTCCGCGACTAAGTTGGAAATTGGATGCACCGCTTTCGTCGTGGTGCGAAACGACGATACGTCGACTCGCTTAAAACCGGAAGAAATTCGGATCCGTCACGCCCGTTTAGATTTTCCGATGGCAAAAGCGGAAACAATAAACCACCAATTTCTGGATCATCGCTTTACACCAAAAATATTTTTCTTTCATTTAGAATTGCATAAAGTCTGAAGTGACTGCATCGTAGCGCCGCTACAAAGCGGTACAAAGCCGACAGAAAATGCTCTTTTAAAAGAAAACCATATCTCGACTTCCACTAAATGAATACGTAAGCTTCAAACTTATTCCTTACAAAACTTTTGGCTACTTCCTGCCAAACGATGAATTACGAAAGTAAAGTTACGCTTTCATATCCGGCACAACGGTCTCGGTAGGAACGAACGACACTTTTGGCAAACCGCACATTATATCAGAGTACTTTTCCACTTTTTTTCATCTATTAGTTTATCCATATTTTACGTTACATCGTACGTTATTATGCGGCGAAAAATACAAAGGTTACACATCATTCAATATAATTTTATGTTACCTTTATATATAGACTACGTGTGGAATATATAAAGACGATATAAAGTTATACTAATTTAAATACAATAAATTCTTTACAAATATACGAATTTCCCAAAATATCACGCATAAATTAAATAATGGAAACAGTTATAGACAGGCCGATAGTAAGATTTTAAAACGATTTGTAGCCCTTACGTGGAAGTTTCGATTTCCAACGTTTTGAAAAACCACAACCGTAGATAAAATCCGAATGGGAATCCAATGTAAGTTGCGAAAAACTTTTCGGATAAAAATAGCGAAGATTTGGCCGGTAGGCGAGCAATCTTTAAGCCGTAGAGACACATTGTGTGTGTAAAATTGTATTGTCAGGTATCGTGACGAAACAATTATTCGACCAGCGGAAGGTTCTTCCTTACACCCAGTACCAGTTACATTTTTAAAGCAGAGGTCACGAATAAGAGAAACCTGGGAAGCCCGACGTTTGGAGAAACGGAACCCGTTACGAAAAGTGAGGAAAACGGGCGCCTACGAAAATCCGGTGGGCCTACACCTGGGAAAGGCTGTACTGTATTTTCTTTTGCTAGGAGAACGTGTCATCGCGCAAAATGGGGCAGGGAAAAGGTCAAAGGGCGCCATCCCTAATCCTACTTGGCTAGTGGCAATTTAAGTGCGTCTGTCACTTTTTCTTTTGTAGGCCCGAGTGCCGAAAAAATTTCAGCCGTATTACTGTGCACGGCAAATAAAGTTTGCCGCCCGAACTAGTGGCTCTCCGCTTCTCAACTATGGCTTAATTTTACCTTTCGGTACGAGCTTAAAGTCAACTTACGATTTTTCCCAGGAAGAGGCGGCCTAGAAACATTGCATAGCTCTACCCCTCTTTTCTCTTGTATTCCAGATCATCCTGGAAAACGCTTAATAAAGCCAATTCCGGTAACTTAACGGTTTTTAATCCGTCTCTACCTCGTCTATTTTCTTACATAAACCGAAAAATGAGCCGACCGGTTAAAGAGTTGAACTGGAAAAATTTCCATAAAATGACAAAAATCCACCTAGCCACGCTTCTGTCGTATTTTCTCTCTCTACCGTGTCTATTATACAGGGTGTCCCAACGAAAACGAAACGACAGAGATATCGCGTTCGTCCAAGCAAATCGCTCGGACAGGTCGATTTTATTCTCAAGGGGGACATTTTCTGCAATGAAGTTTTTGCGATTCTGAATACAACAGACAACAAAATTTTTAAAAACTTATTCATTTTTTATTAACTAAACAAACATTTATTTCAAATAAAGTAACACAAACTATTAAAAAACATAAAAAAACCTTTTAAGCTAGACCGCATATGCAAGGAAAAATAAGTTGATCATAAAATTAAGGTTGATAATGTGTTATCTGTTTCCAAATGTTATAATACAGTATTTTGTAGTGTTCACATTAAGCTTGACCACATAGTGATTCAATTCGAATTTAAGATTATTATTTGTTTTGTCGGGATAAAAATCGTCTGGCACACTCGTTTTCCCGCGCTTTTAGTCGTTCGACAGACGATGTTGGTCGCCATAGGAACGCTACTCGGACAATATCTGAGAAAGTTATTTAGATTTACTTGAAAATGTTGTACATACATTACTTGTTGATATCGTCGAACATGACGACCGATACTTAGAAGACCGCCTTACTTTCCAACAAGATAGAGCCCCCCGCAAAAACTTCATTGCAGAAAATGTCCCCCTTGAGAATAAAATCGACCTGTCCGAGCGATTTGCTTGGACGAACGCGATATCTCTGTCGTTTCGTTTTCGTTGGGACACCCTGTATATAAACTGTGGAAAAAAATTCGTTCTACGATAAATGGAAGAATTACAGAGTAAACTTACTCGGACAACGTAAAACAGACATTTGCACCATCGAACGGCTGGCAAATAACGGAAAAATAGAATCTACCAACAGACTTACACGCCGTACATAATTATAGAACCGTAAGGAGGCGTAATAGTTTCGGCTACTGGAATAAACGCCGTTTCTCGACTGGTGAAATCTAAAAACTCATTCCTAAGATCAGTAGTCCAAAATAAGAACCAATGGAAATTCATACACTTTGCCTTCCACTTCTTGGCCAGTTTTTTCCTTAAGGTTATTTCTATCGAAAATCGAAAGAACAGAATGTAAATTAAACACCAATAATCGGATCAAGTTCTGCATAAAATTTCGTCGTGTAACGTTTCGTGCGACCGACCACCAGATAAAATATCGAATTTAGGATAAACGAATAGCGACACAAAATTATTCCCTCCGGACGAAAGTGAAATTCGCACTGTGCCACGATAAAAGATTTTGCAAATTCGTCGCTTTCTATACTCTTTTGGGCCACCTGCGAGAAACTTATCCAACTGAGCAGTTACCCGGCTTTACCCACCTGGATATTTGCAGATGTTGCGATACACAGGTAATATAAAAATATAAAATAAAATATCTTACGAATAAAAGAACCGGGTAAAACTGACAAGTATCGACGTCATTCCACCAAATCAAACGTATATCGGTTATTCCGATAACTACTTCAGAAAGACTCGTCGACAGATTACAACTTTCTGTTCTACTCTGTTAGGATTAATTCACTTCCTTCTAAGTAATTGAAGATGCAAGATTAAAACGGGTCCTTTCGGTGTCCACGGACCGACGTTGAAAAAACAAAAGAAACATTGAAATCCATATTAAACTAAAAACAATTCACGACACTTGATGAATACACTGCCATCGCTTAACCTCCAATCGTGAAATCCAATTCTGAGGAAATATACGGTCGAAGCCAGCGAGTCACGTCAAAGCTTCTTGGATTAAAGATAAAATGACGAACAAAGTTCAAAACTTAGGGTAGAAATATTTAACAAGTTTCTCGTGCCATTAGTCCATCTAAAAAATATTTTAAAAATCCGGCATTCCTTCGTTTAAATTTAAGCGCTCACTCATCTAAAACCAGAAACAATGATACCGAAAGTCCAAAATATAATGTAAATTGTATTCGTGCATGTAATTGGTCTCTCTTTTATTTCGGACATAATTTATACAGTAATTATATAGCGGAACGTGGGTAATCGTTGCTGATGATGCAGAAGAAACTGCGATTACACGGAATAACCTATTACTGATGTTGTTATTGTTTGGTAAGATAACCTAAGCGTTCGTATGAAGAAGAAACAAAGGAATGTGATGCCTATGATTCTGTCCAATGGTGGGCAACACGTTTATCGACCACTACAACACCATAATTATTCTGATAAATACTAATAAATATACGATCTAAGAATATATTTGCTTAAGACATTAATAAAATGTCAGCACTTTTAAATTCTACTAATATCACATGGTTCTAGCATCAAAGCGAAATCATAAAAGGAATCATTCGATAACGTATGGTGAGCCTGTTGTGGTTCCGTTTGCATTAAATCCCTTCCCAACATTTTAAATGTTCATAGTCTCAGTTTCAAATTAGTAGAAAAGAATACTATCATATAATCCTTGTATAAGGATGATTTCCATGCTTTTCTTCGAGATTCCAAAATGTTAAGCATAAGTCAATTATTCTGTGAAGTTTTAATGACTACATAATAAAGTTGGTTCGGAACATTCATATGTTCGTATCACGTAATTGTTCGGCTGCCATAATTTAAATTGTGATTTTGCCAATTCAGTCTGTCTGTCCACCCAAACTCCAAAATTCCCTTATGAAGGCGGGTGATTCTGATCGCGGATTAATTACTTTTCTAATTATCAATTTTTCCTTCTTCGGAAGAGCAATTATAAAAGAAAAAATAGACAGGAAAATGCAGCTTCGTATGCCACTAAAAAATCTAATAAATGTCAATGTTCCGTATTCACCACCGAAGAATAGATTTATGAAAATAATAAACACAGCAATGCGAGAAAACAAAGTTGGCAGGAAAAAATTGTAAAATTGGAATGTCGAGCAAACACTTAACCAGAGCAAATATAAAGGTTTTTCGCGTGCCTGTTGCGAAAGTGAAGAAACAAACTCCTCTCAATGAACTTCTTACAAGACCAGATTTCCTTTAAACAATTCGACACGAAACAAATATTATAATAAATATTAATTGAAGTAATTTGTAAGACACACGTTGCGCCAAGGCCACCATAAAATCAACACCCGCTACTGGTAATTATAGCCGAAAGGGGATGCACAATTTGAAACTTTCGTACAGTACGTTTGCAACATTTTAAAATCACGAAAGTTATTTGTTTTATTCAAACTGCAAAATAATAGCAACATTTAATAAGTTATGCATTTTAAAATAAACTTTGTTTTTCTCCACTTTCATTCCAACAAATTAACGTGTTGAAAAAATAAAGGCCTAATTTTTCAATAAAGTTCTTGTTTTCGTAGTTTTTACATACGAACTCTAACAACTAACATCTATTAAATTAAAACTTAAAACGTCGACTAAAAAATACCAAGATTTATTAAAAAATACCAAGGACTTATTAACTGGTTGTGCAAATTAACAGAAAAAAACAGTCTTTATTTATCACCTGTTATCCAACTTTCAAAGAAAAAGAAAATTGGAAAAAAAAGTTAATACTAAAGATGATAAATATTGTTTTTTCTGACTTTGTTTACTTAATTTGCACAACCAGTTATTCAGAATAATAAGTCCTAGTCGACGTTTTAACAACACAAAAGCATAATCTATTAAAGTTTATTTATATTAAAATATGAAATGGAGAAAAAATGTTTTAAATATAAATTCTTAACTTGACTTTGTAGCAATAATACATTTGCGTGTAAACTTAACCATAAGTTATGATAAATATTTGTTGCATTAGATAGACAAAAACTATCCATATATTAAAAATAAAACAGCTTTATATCATATATAAATAATAAAGAGATATAAAATAATAATGGAGTTAAATTGAGCATAGACATAAATATGTTTTAAAAATTAAAATTTTAGATTATGTAACTTGTTTCGTATAGAAAATGAATACAATATAAACACAAAAATCTTTCATCCGTTAATTTAAAAACTATTTTTTATTTAGGATTTCCATGACAATTAAAATATGTAATCGAGCTATATGAAATGAAAATATTTTTTTCCATTTCTAAAGTTAAGAATATATTATAATTAGTTTTTAAAACCTACTATGACATCATCAACCTCAGTATCGGGCTTTATGATGACCTTAGTTAAGCGCGTGAAAACGTAACCTCGGTGGAATTCACTAAAGCAATGGGAAATTTTACATTTTTTACTATACAAAGAGAAATACTATCCTTCCGTTCGTGTAATGACAGGTTTCAATAATAGTATGAAAGTAATCACGACCGAATTGGACTAATCGCAGAAGATGCCTCTATCATTGTCTTTAGCATTTTCGAAGGTTTCGTACAATACGACCTTTTATTTTATGTTTCGATGATCATTTGGTCAAGAGTATTATAAGAAAAGTTCCCTCTCTGTTCTCTGCCTTTTAGCACACCTATACATAGACTACAACTCTTAGATATAGTTTTAAACCTATACAACTTTCTCCTCTTAATCTAAACATTGTTAAAGACCATCTCTCTACTTTGAATTCCTCGAATCCCTCTATCAGCCACACCCATCAGTCCATGTGAAAAGCCATTAATCTCCAAAAACTACTCTTACGATAATCAAGATGTTATTCCCACTCCAATAAAGATGGAAAACACCAAACCTATACGAGACAAAAATCTTGGTAAATTCTGAAAATACCAGAATTTATACACAAAAAGCAACAAAAGGCAAATTGTAAAAAGTCACCGACAAACAGAAGATCGCAATCTTCTAATGAAATAAAAAGATATCGGAGTAGGAAAAAAAATTCAGGAAACGATTTGTCTCGATAGTGATAAAGGTGACCATCTCTATGATCCAGGATCAAACACGTTCCAGAAACTAGACCTGTCTCGTTTGACCGAAACTATGTGTGTTGCAGCATTTCGTGTCCTCTCGGCCTCCGACTTTGTCAACTTCAATGAAAACAAACTCGTAGAATTCATTTCTCGGTCAAATAAAGTATAGGTTGTCCATAATACCATTTGCTAACAGGTATATAAAGTAGTTCTTCGATACACCGCATCTGGAAACGTCGGTATAAAATACAGTGAAACAACTACAGTAGAATTTGGTTAGCTACACAAAAGCACCCTTATAGAACAAGACAAACGGAAGAAATTTCCGATAAGGAAAGACTTTTCTAAAACCCGAGAAACGTCGGAAACATGTCGCTAGTGTATGTATAAAGAATGTCTACTTTAACCAGTATTTTTGACAATTATGGTTACAATTAATTTTGAAAGTATTGTGTAAAAGTTTTGTTTGTTCACGATTCGTTGACGAGCTGCAAATGCCTCATTGTCTCGTCAGCGGTAGTTGATGCATTCATCGTGCTATTCTACAAACTCTCATGCAGTCTTAATAAAAACAATTTAATATGTACACACTGCAATATGGAAAGGTAAGATTCTGGTAACATTTCCGAGTAGTGTACAATATTTTCAGTCCAGATAAGGGACAGTCTATTGTACTAGTTCTGTTTTTGTCTTACAAAGGCTCAAAATTAGTAGTTAATGAAAATTACATTCGTGCCAAACAAGAAATAAACCTATCATCACAAATTTTATATAGGTGCAATAGTAAAAATTGTGGGAAATGTTTTAAAAATAAGTGTTTGTTCCCTTGCTTAATCTATTTTTTTAAGGTCTATAGTACTTACTCTGTTTCTACTATGTATTCTGTAAACTGACTTAACTGTACTTTTTTCTTTTTGCAAGGATTACTTTTAAGTAATTTTTATTGTTTGTATCAAGTTTTTTTATTATTATTCCACAATGGTATAAATTTTTGTTTTCACTGTATTGTTAATATATAGTGTATATTGATAATGTATGGAAAAATGCATTTGGTATTTGTTGCAAGTAGGACTGAATTCTCCCTTGATCAGAAATATCTGACACCAGATTGGAATCACCCGCCTACATTGGCTGAACCAAATCAGGCAGTCTCGATATTTGTCAAATAACAATTCCTGTTTAATTCAATACATCATTTTAAATACTGTATGTACTTTGCGAGTATAATGAGCATCGTTTTCCTGTATAATATTTTTATAAATAATTTTAATAACTATATTGTGATTTGTCCCAAATTTGATAGGACTCGTCCAATCACCCAACTTTATAGGCTTCTATGTCAGCAAAAAGACGACTTGCCTTCTATCACTGATACCAAAGACAAAAAAAGAAACTCATCTGAAAGTAAAGATCTCATCACAAAAGACTTCATTCTCTTTCAAAAGCCGATAAAAATGTGTCAGTCAGTTGGTTTCAAGATGAATCTCTTTTTGGAGANGAACCAATGGAAATTCATACACTTTGCCTTCCACTTCTTGGCCAGTTTTTTCCTTAAGGTTATTTCTATCGAAAATCGAAAGAACAGAATGTAAATTAAACACCAATAATCGGATCAAGTTCTGCATAAAATTTCGTCGTGTAACGTTTCGTGCGACCGACCACCAGATAAAATATCGAATTTAGGATAAACGAATAGCGACACAAAATTATTCCCTCCGGACGAAAGTGAAATTCGCACTGTGCCACGATAAAAGATTTTGCAAATTCGTCGCTTTCTATACTCTTTTGGGCCACCTGCGAGAAACTTATCCAACTGAGCAGTTACCCGGCTTTACCCACCTGGATATTTGCAGATGTTGCGATACACAGGTAATATAAAAATATAAAATAAAATATCTTACGAATAAAAGAACCGGGTAAAACTGACAAGTATCGACGTCATTCCACCAAATCAAACGTATATCGGTTATTCCGATAACTACTTCAGAAAGACTCGTCGACAGATTACAACTTTCTGTTCTACTCTGTTAGGATTAATTCACTTCCTTCTAAGTAATTGAAGATGCAAGATTAAAACGGGTCCTTTCGGTGTCCACGGACCGACGTTGAAAAAACAAAAGAAACATCGAAATCCATATTAAACTAAAAACAATTCACGACACTTGATGAATACACTGCCATCGCTTAACCTCCAATCGTGAAATCCAATTCTGAGGAAATATACGGTCGAAGCCAGCGAGTCACGTCAAAGCTTCTTGGATTAAAGATAAAATGACGAACAAAGTTCAAAACTTAGGGTAGAAATATTTAACAAGTTTCTCGTGCCATTAGTCCATCTAAAAAATATTTTAAAAATCCGGCATTCCTTCGTTTAAATTTAAGCGCTCACTCATCTAAAACCAGAAACAATGATACCGAAAGTCCAAAATATAATGTAAATTGTATTCGTGCATGTAATTGGTCTCTCTTTTATTTCGGACATAATTTATACAGTAATTATATAGCGGAACGTGGGTAATCGTTGCTGATGATGCAGAAGAAACTGCGATTACACGGAATAACCTATTACTGATGTTGTTATTGTTTGGTAAGATAACCTAAGCGTTCGTATGAAGAAGAAACAAAGGAATGTGATGCCTATGATTCTGTCCAATGGTGGGCAACACGTTTATCGACCACTACAACACCATAATTATTCTGATAAATACTAATAAATATACGATCTAAGAATATATTTGCTTAAGACATTAATAAAATGTCAGCACTTTTAAATTCTACTAATATCACATGGTTCTAGCATCAAAGCGAAATCATAAAAGGAATCATTCGATAACGTATGGTGAGCCTGTTGTGGTTCCGTTTGCATTAAATCCCTTCCCAACATTTTAAATGTTCATAGTCTCAGTTTCAAATTAGTAGAAAAGAATACTATCATATAATCCTTGTATAAGGATGATTTCCATGCTTTTCTTCGAGATTCCAAAATGTTAAGCATAAGTCAATTATTCTGTGAAGTTTTAATGACTACATAATAAAGTTGGTTCGGAACATTCATATGTTCGTATCACGTAATTGTTCGGCTGCCATAACTTATATTGTGATTTTGCCAATTCAGGCTGTCTGTCAATCCAAACTCCAAAATTCCCTTATGAAGGCGGGTGATTCTGATCGCGGATTAATTACTTTTCTAATTATCAATTTTTCCTTCTTCGGAAGAGCAATTATAAAAGAAAAAATAGACAGGAAAATGCAGCTTCGTATGCCACTAAAAAATCTAATAAATGTCAATGTTCCGTATTCACCACCGAAGAATAGATTTATGAAAATAATAAACACAGCAATGCGAGAAAACAAAGTTGGCAGGTCGAGCAAATGTACTGAACCAGAGCAAATATGAAGGTTTTTCGCGTGCCTGTTGTGGAAGTGAAGAAACAAACTTCTCTCAACGAACTTCTCACAAGACCAGGTTTCAACACAAAACAAATATTAACTGAAGTAATCTGTAAGACAGACGTTGAGCCAAGGCCACCATAAAATCAACACCCGCTACTGATGTCGTCAGGATACTGGTCATTATAGCCGAAAGGAGGTGCACAATTTGAAACATTTTAAAATCACGAAAGTTATTTGTTTTATTCAAACTGCAAAATAATAGCAACATTTAATAAGTTATGCATTTTAAAATAAACTTAGTCTTTTTCCACTTTCGTTCCAACAAATTCACGTGTTCAAAAAATATATGCCTAATTTTTCAATAAAATTCTTGTTTTCGTAGTTTTTACATACGAACTCTAACAACTATCATCTATTAAATTAAAACTTAAAACGTCAACTAGGACTTATTATTCTGGACAACTGGTTGTGCAAATTAAGTAAACAAAGTCAGAAAAAAGCAGTCTTTATTTATCACCTGTTATCCAACTTTCAAAGCAAAAGTTAATAGTAAACATGACGAAAATAAAGATTGTTTTTTCTGACTTTCTTTACTTAATTTGCACAACCAGTCCTAGTTGACGTTTTAAGTTTAAATTAATAAATTTATCAAAATTTTATCATCTATTAGAGTTTCTTTATACTAAAGTATGAAGTAGAGAAAAAATGTTTTAAATATAAATTCTTGATTTTGTAGCAATTATACATTTGCATGTAAACTTAACTATAAGTTATGATAAATATTTGTTGCGTTAAATACACAAAAATTAGCCCTATATTAAAAATAAAACAGCTTTATATAATATATAAATAATAAAGAGATATAAAATAATAATAGAGTTAAATTGAGCATAGATATGTTTTAAAAATCAAAATTTTACAATATGTAGATTATGTAACTTGTTTCGTGTAGAAAATGAATACAATATAAACACAAAAATCTTTCATCTGTTAATTTAAAAATTATTTTTTATTTAGGATTATATGACAATTAAAATATGAAATGAAAATATGTTTTCCATTACTAAAATTAAGAATATATTATAAACAGTTTTTAAAACCAACTATGACATCATCAACCTCAGTATCGGGCTTTACGATGACCTTAGTTAAGCGCGTGAAAACGTAACGACGGTGAAATTCACTAAAGCAACGGGAAATTTTACATTTTTTACTATCCTTCTGTTCGTGTAATGACAGGTTTCAATAACAGTATGAAAGTAATCACAGAAGATGCCTTTATCATTGTCTTTAGCATTTTCGAAGGTTACGTACAATACGACCTTTTATTTTATGTTTCGATGATCGTTTGGTTCAAGAGTATTATAAGAAAAGTTCCATCTCTGTTCTCTGCCTTTTAGCACACCTGTACAGTACATAGACTACAACTCTTAGATATAGTTTAAAACCTATACAACTTTCTCCTCTTAATCCTAACATTGTTAAAGACCCTCTCTCTACTTCGAATTCCTCGAATCGCGAACCTTCCCTCTATCAGTCCATCTCAAAAGCCATTAATCTCCAAAAACTATTCTCACGACCTTTCGTTACGTTAATCGAGATGTTATTCCCACTGCACTAAAGATGGAAAACACCAAACCTAAACAAGACAAAAATCTTGGTGAATTCTGAAAATACCAGAATTTATACACAAAAAGCAACAAAAGGCAAATTGTAAAAAGTCACCGACAAACGGAAAATCGCAATCTTGTAATGATATAAAAAAATATCGGAATAGGAAAAATGATTGAGGAAACGATTTGTCTCGATAGTGATAAAGACGACCATCTCTTTGATCCAGGACCAAACACGTTCCAGAAACTACAGACCTGTTTCGTTTGACCGAAACTGTGTGTGTTGCAGCATTTCATATCCTTTGTCAACTTCAATGAAGTTGACAAAGTCGGAGGCCGAGAATATCTAACCAAATTCTACTGGAGTTGTCTACAGTAGAATTTGGTTAGCTACACAGAAGCACCCTTATAGAACAAGACAAACGGAAGAAATTTCNAACAAACTCGTAGAATTCATTTCTCGGTCAAATAAAGTATAGGTTGTCCATAATACCATTTGCTAACAGGTATATAAAGTAGTTCTTCGATACACCGCATCTGGAAACGTCGGTATAAAATACAGTGAAACAACTACAGTAGAATTTGGTTAGCTACACAGAAGCACCCTTATAGAACAAGACAAACGGAAGAAATTTCTGATAAGGAAAGACTTTTCTAAAACCCGAGCAACGTCGGAAACATGTCGCTAGTGTATGTATAAAGAATGTTTACTTTGACGAGTATTTTTGACAATTACGGTTACAATTAATTTTGAAAGTATTGTGTAAAAGTTTTGTTTGTTCACAATTCNATTTTTACATCCGAAAAGTTGTTTCATTTTCCGTTTATTCTACTTTTTACAAATGCATTTCGGGCAAATTACTTGTTCACTATAAACCAAAATTAAACTTACAATTCTAAAACACGTTTTTACATAAACTTTTAAAAAAAATTAAATATAGGACCTACTTACAATTTGAAAATGCCCGACCATTCACAAATTCAGCATCATTCTTTTTACAATTAAAAAGATTTTCTACATTTATATATCCCGCATTATTCTTCTCAAATTATACGAATTAAGGAGGATGCACGCAAGCGGCGTGGCGCGGTAATCCGCTTACATTTCGGCGTTCAGTATTCGAGACAGACACCGTCGCTATCTGGTGTTTACAAATTTTGTTTTGTACGGCTCGCTTTATTTAGCTAGAATATTTTGTCCAAGATGTTGGATTACAGATATTTTCTTGGATCGATAAACAACTAGTGTACAAAATACTAATGATGCACCGATAAGCAAAATGGCTGATTACCGATTAATCGGCCATGCATTATCGGCCGATACCGATTAATCGGCCGATTAGTGTTAATAATTTATTGCATGAATAGTGTGAGATCCTGGAGTTAATTATACAGTTAATTATAATGTGGAAAAATTCATTTTTCTCCATCTAGTATTTTCATCTCCCTCGGGTCAGGTAATAAAGAAACGATCGAATATCCTCTAAAAATCTACAATCTCTTCCTTTGTTTGGGAAAGTTTCTAAAATAAATCTCAACACTTAATTGTTGACGCATGGAAACTTCAACATTGTTTAAAAAGCTGAAGTGTTTCTGTGTTTAATAGAAACAAAATATATTTCTTTAAACGCTGATATTTGGACAGCAACTACAAACAATTCTCTTTTTTTAAGTGTTACAACCCACTAGTTGAAGGATGATTTTCAGCAGGAAAGAGCTGTTTTGCAAATTGTTTCCTTTGAAGGTTTTGCAAATTGTTCTTACACAGCTCCACGAATCAGTAAACAGTTAAAAATTGTTCTTAAACAGTATAAGTTGACAAGTGATAAGATATTCTTAGTAATGAGAGATTCTGCAGCAAATATAGTAGCTGGAATTAGGAATTGAAACTTAGAAGCATTATCATCTAAATATATAAAATTGCTTGTTCTGACTAACTCACTCATTCATTCATTCATTCACTGATTCATCATCGCCCAGAGCAAACCACTTAACCTAAAGAAGTGAAATTTGGTAGACAGTCAGGGTATGTCATGGAAACGCACACTAAGAAGGGATTTTTCGAAATTCCCCAGCGGGGGGAGAGGGAGAGCATTAAGGCTTAACCGGAAAAACGGCTTCTACTGCACTATTTTAGATGCAATTTTTTGTTTTTATCTGCGTTTTAGTAGGGTATGCCATGAGAATTCACATTAAGAAGGATTTTCCTAAATTCCCCCGCGGGGGGAGAGGGAGAGGATTAAGCTTAACTGGAAGAATGGCTTCTACTGTACTATTTTAGATGCGATTTTTTGTTTTTATCTGTGTTTTAGTAGGGTATGCCATGAGAATTCACATTAAGAAGGATTTTCCTAAATTCCCTCGCGGGGGAAGAAGGAGAGGATTAAGCTTAACTGGAAGAATGGCTTCTACTGTACTATTTTAGATGCGATTTTTTGTTTTCAACTACGTTTAGTCTTTATCAAGTACTTAGGTGTATTAAATTGATAACATTTCAGACATTGTTATAAATATTTTTATCTATTTCAATTTTAAAAATGTTCGAACAGTTTTAAATTCGAATTTGTTATTGCATATTGGTTCGATTATAGAACGATTGTAAACGTTCCAGAAAATTGATCAAATTGAAAATAGTTCGTTTGATTCTCGGCAATTCTCTTCAGCGGTAGGTGTTATATGACAATTACTATGGTTATTGAAATATTGAATGTAAATGGGGTTTACTTGCAAAACCTCCGCTGACGAAGTCGCGGGTAACAGCTAGTACTTTATACATACATTTTGCAGCTGACACTAAACGAATGCATATTTTCTGAACAAAATGTGAAAACTATAGTCACAGTTAATAGAAATATTGTCACACATTTTAATTATTCTGTTGTAGCTGTAAGCAAATTGGAAGATTTGCAAGAAAAGTTAGGTTTGCAGAAACACAAATTAATTCAAGATGTTCCTACTCGCTGGAATTCTACATACTACATGTTGAAACAGCAAAAAGCCCTTGTCACATATGCTATAGATAGTTAATTCCTACGTTGAGCCCATATCAATGGTCTCTCGTTGAAAAAATTGTTCTACTTGTAAAACCATTAAAAGAAATTACTGTGGAAGCCAGCAAACGAGAAACCACTTCATTTTCAATAATTTCCACTTTCACTTATTAGAAAATCCAATAAAAAAAAGATTTTCAGAATATATTGAAAACAAGTCTTTATGCTTGTCATTTTTATTAGATTCAAAATGAAATTTCAAAAAGAGGATATGGTAGAGGAAATAAAAATATTGGCAATTGATAACTTAGAAGATGTTGATAATTGAAAATCTCAATAAGAATTAAATTCTGAAGCTTATACTTCTGGAGGTGATCAAGATGGAGATGAATCTCTAAATTTTTCTGATTTATTTGATGAATTAGCTTCTGGTAAACGAAAGAATGAAAAATAGCATGTTTTTAAAAAGAAAGAAAAAAAAAACGAAAGAGACGAACAAACGTTTCGATCAAGAATTAGAAACATATTTACATTTACCCCTTAAACAAAAACATAGTGACCTATTTTTGTGGTGGAGAAGTACAAATGAACTTTTTCCTAATTTGAGCGAAATAGCTATGAAATATTTAAGTACCCCAGCATCTTCCATTATGAATGAAAAAATTTTCAGCACTAAAAATAACATTTATTAGCTGGCAAGAAATAGGTTATGCGCTGAAAACGGGGAAATTCTCATGTTTTTGCATTACAATTTAAGGGTTTTACAGTTTGAATATTAAATTTTTATTTGTTCTTTATGTTTAAAGTTTAAACTTTAAATGAAAGAGAGAGTTTTGAATAGGTTATATTATATCAGAAATTTATTAGTTTTTATTACTAGCATTATACGTAACATTCTAACAAAAATAGCAAAATGTAAAATTGACCGATTATGAAAACCGATTAATCGGGAAAATGGCCGATACCGATTAATCGGCAAAGAGCCATTTTCCCGATTAATCGGTAATCCCAATACGGCCGATTACCGATTACTTACCGATTAATCGGTGCATCCTTACAAAACACGCTTATTCCTCGAGTAAGATTCGGTTGTTTCGTTCTTTGAATTAAATTATATATGATTATTTGTGTTAAATTTATTATCCTTTCTTCTTTATTCTGATGTTAGTTACCTCGGTTAACCGCCTCGAACTTTCCGCCATTAAAACACCACGCGACTACCAGACGAACCGTCACTGCAAAAGATAGAATTCGACCAACTTCTGCGGCGAGAAAGTGACGTTTTTCCTTTCTGCACCGCGTGCGCGCATCCTCCTTTACCTTCACTATGAGCACGCCGCTAGTTGACTCGTCCAGGTCGGCCTTCTCTACAAAGAGGTCCCCCGGTTGCAAGAAACGTTTAGGGGCCGTAAAATATTTTTTAAAGGTAAAAATAAAAGGATTGAAAATGAACGTATATCGCGTAATATTTATTTATTTAAATATGCGATTTTTTGTTACGTCATTAATCATTTCAGAGAAACCATTTCCTTTTCGATGCTTAATGTAGCCAAAGCATTTAAGCATTCTTCACACATACTTGGCCGAAGATAATTCTTTATTAATTTTAATTTGCTCTGCACTTGCTACAGTAACTTTTAAGGTAAAGAAAATTTTTGCAAATAGTTCGTTATGATTATTATTTAATGTGTATTGCGATATGTCTTGAGGCGTTATTTGCATCTTTTTGGTCCATGATCAACAAATAAATTTCATCAGTTATATCTTTACTATAAAATTTACAAAATCTCTTGATCGGCTTTCTAGTTCATTTTTCTAATGTTTTATATCAGTGATTAATTTAAAATCAGAGATAATATTTTAAATATTTATTTGTACAACAACAGTAGCAATCGCAACGTTGAAAAAAGTAACGTGTAAATTCCTGTACCAGGTTTCATCTTCTACTAGTTTGGAAAATAATCTTCTTCTTCGAATTATTTTTTCGGGGATGTCTTCTGAAATATTTAAGTTTCGTGCTATTATTTTTGCGTGGTCTAAAAATGTTAAATTTTTATCTTAAATTTTGGGTTTCGTTTTTGATTTTACTTACTGAATTAAAAGCGGAGACAAGAATAGTTGTTTTTGCTTGAAATAGTTTGTTGGTACCATTAATTTTTTGACAATTTTGTAAAGCGTATCGATAAAATTAAAATAAATGGCATTTCTTCTAATGAATCCGGTAGAGTTTTGGCTTCCGATACCGCTACTGGATGTTATCGTTACTTGCGGCAATAAATTCTTCTAAGGCATTACAAGTTTGTTAAAACTGTGTATACACTGCTTTGACTGCGTCTGTTTTGGCTTCCCATTGAGTATCGTATAATGGTTTAAGCGTAATGTATAAAGAAGTTAAATATTTTATATAATTTCCCACTATTTTGTAAATGCAGAAAATATGCAATATAAACGGGGCAATATTCAGAAAAAAATGATTATAATTACTACTGGAAAATTAAAATATTGCTGGAAGCAGAATCACAAGTTATCAAATTAAAAGAATTTGATAAACCCTTACGCAATATATGTACTGTTTTCCTTTCGTATTGCTACCGTTATCCTATGCTTGCTCTCTATAATTCATATCATCTAAATCGAGCTCACCTATTGTTTTTAACAGCGCATTTGCGCTTTTGCTTCACCAGTCACATCTATTACTTCGATAAACCCTATAAATGACAATTTTTTGTCCACAAAATTTACATATGTAATAATTATTGAAGTTTGTTTCTTGTCAGAATTATCGGCAGGAGTACAATCCATTTGCACACTGTAATATTTGGCTGCTTTTAAATCGTCTTTAATTTTATTAAGGACTTCATTACTAACGCAGCAATAATTTCCTCGAGATCTACAATTCTTTTCGTACGTTTCGATTCTTTATTTCATGTTTAAATGATCCATTAGCGCAGGGTCATATTTACTTAATAATTCTGTTAAACTTAAAAAATTTCCATTATTCTGCGCTCCCGTCGTTTCACGGGATCCTCGAAATGACAGATTATTACTTGCTAAAAATTGAATGATATCCACAATGCTTTCAAATATTAATTTTAGACAGTTTCTTTCTTTATATTAAATTTCATTTGTTCTGTCAACGGTCGAATATAAATTAAGCTTTTTTAATAATTCTTGCCAAGCAACAAAAGTATTCAAATGACCGACAAAGCTCGTGATCTCTAATTACAGTTGACAGTTTTCTCCATTTATTAAAACCATATATAAACAGTGTTGATTGATCTTTTGTTTTGGAAAATAAAACACAACAAAAGAAAAATACTGTCTCGAGCTTCTGCGAACTAAGTTTCATTTGGCATTTTTTTAAACAGTACGATGTAGAAAATGATCTACCTTCGACATTCTTAACGAAAGCGTCTTGATGACGACGTTTAGGCCCAATTTAACAAAAAATAATCTAAATTTATCAGTTCTAATATTTGGCCACAAATCTGAGTCATTTATATTCACTTCGTCGTCGTTATTTACTAAGTTCGTATAATCAGATGCATCTTTTTCGACGAATTCCACCGTTTCTACATTTTCGTTACAAAGTTGTGTAGTTTATTTGAGTTTTCTTCTACAGTTGAAACTTGTATCGCATCTGCCGAAGTTGCAGCAATTTCGTTGTCGGATTTATTTTGTAGCCACGAAAACNACAATACAGTAACAGTATCAATCGCAACGTTGAAAAAAGTTTTGTAAACTTTCATGTTCTGCTAGTTTTTCTTAGAATTATTTTTCAGGGATGTCTTCTGAAATATTTAACTTTCGTGCGATTATTTTTGCATGATTTTAAATTTTGGGTTTCTTTTTTAATTTTATTTACTAAATTAAAAGCAGAGACGAGAATAGTTGTTTTTGCTTGAAATAGTTTGTTGGTACCATTAATTTTTTGACAATTTTGTAAACTTAAAATGAATGGCATTTCTTGTAATGAATCCAGTAAACTTTCAGCTTCCGATAGTGCTACTGTATGTTATCGTTACTTGCACCAATAAATTCTTCTGGGGCATTATAAGTTCTTTTTCTTGTGTTTCGATTCTGTTTAAATGATCCATTAACACAGGGTCATATTTACTTAATAATTCTATTAAACTTAAAAAATTTCCATTATTCTGCGCTCCTGTTGTTTCGTGGGTCCTGGAAATGACAGATTTTTACTTGCTAAAAATAGAATATCTAAAATTTTTTGAAATATTGATTTTAGGCCGTTTCTTTCTTTATATTAATTTCGTTTGTTCTGTCAACAGTCGAATATAAATTAAGCCTTTTTAATAATTCTTGCCAAGCAATAAAAGTATTCAAATGACCAACAGAAAGCTCATGATTTCTAATTACAGTTCACAGTTTTCTCCATTTATTAAAACCATATATAAACAATGTTGATTGATCTTTTGTTTTGGAAAATAAAGCACGACAAAAGAAAAATGCTGTCTTGAGCTTCTGAGTAAACTAACCAGCTGCCAACTAAGTTTCATAATTTGGCATTTTTTTAAATAGTACGATGTAGAAAATGGTCTACCTTCAACATTCTTAACGAAAGCTTCTTGATGATGTTTAGGTCCGGTTTTAACAAAAAATAATCTAAATTTATCAGTTCTAATATTTGGCCACAAATCTGAGTCATTTATATTCACTTCGTCGTCGTTATTTACTAAGTTCGTATAATCAGATGCATCTTTTTCGACGAATTCCACCGTTTCTACATTTTCGTTACAAAGTTGTGTAGTTTATTTGAGTTTTCTTCTACAGTTGAAACTTGTATCGCATCTGCCGAAGTTGCAGCAATTTCGTTGTCGGATTTATTTTGTAGCCACGAAAACAAACCTACTTCTGACTTTTTGAGATTTTGCTTTTCTGTTAATTTCTTTTTTTAACCCCAGAGGGATACTTACTTGGCACGCACATTATGGGTTCTAATAATTCATGAAATAGAAATATTTAATATTAACAAAAAGTTAAAAATGTAACTTACTTTTACAATATTACAAAATTTTAGCAACAGTCAAGGGAAATGTTTATTTTTTCCGTTTGTTTACTTCAGTACTTCAATTTCACCTTTATCTATCAACTGAGTTAAAATTAACGTAGTTGCGAATCCACAAAAGTTGGGAATTTCGAATAACGAAAACTAAACACTCGCGCATCTAGTGGAATTCTCAACAATTACCGATACTTTGTAAAGTGGTGAGATGGAGGGGTATAATGGTAATCACGTTATTTTAAATACTGTTTAGTAATTAAATTTAAGCTGAAATATATTTTTTTCAAATTAATTAAATAAAAAAGATTAATCAAAAATTTCTATTCAATGGATGTCCTTAGTTTAAAAAATAAACAAACTTATATAAAAATACTAGATTTAATTTGAAAATTAACAACAACAACGTTACACATTTTTCGTTTCCATATATAATAAATAAAAAAATACTATTTAAAAATTTTGAAATACGTACTGCTCCAAATTTCAGGAATAAATGTAAATTAATTATAGTAAGTAATAAAATTAAAAATCGTGACGTCGTTTCCCGTTTAGCGAAAACGAATGTCTGTTGTATGTGGTTAAATAAAATTTTTATTTCTTCATAATTATTTTCATACATTTTCGCTCGTGGTTACGTACTATGACATCACGAGCGAATAAGCTCCAGACACCAAGTCCGGTATAGAAACAGGATAGCGTAGTTGCAGCGTTTTTCTTTTAATTGTTAATGTTACGGACAATTCCCTTGTGCGCTCGTGTTTGTTACACTCCAAATAAAACAATACCACCATATCCAAAAATAACTATAAAAAAAATAAAACTTTTATACGACTATCTACAGAAACTTCGTTTTCGCTACAAAGACATCACGATTTTTGATCTCGTTTTATCATAAGGAATAGGAATAGTAATAATAATGTTAATCATACGTAAAATAATAAAACGACTATGTTACACATTTTAAAAAACTAAAGTGGCGAAGGATCAAACCCATATCCTGTAGCTACAACGTGTGGAACCTTATTTACTCGACTACTGCCATTCTTACAAACGGAACTTCCACACTTTAAAGGTAAACAATCAGTTTTCGTCACCGCTTAATAATTTGGTCCTATTATTTGAACAAGCAATTATTTGTATTCAAAGCTACGCGTTCACCAAGTTCCGTTCGAATCAAAGACACGAATGTTTGACCACTCCTTGTCAGCACTTAAATAATTAATATTCAACAAATTTTGCATTATTTTGCTCACTGTTTCTTTGACCGACTGCCAACTTTTATTTAAGCTAGCGCAATATATAATTTTTAAAAAATACTCGAGCGCTCGTATTTTTAAAATGTAGTACTTAAATAGCAGTCAGTTTTTAATTCTATTCCAATTCATTCTGCTAACTTTTGTATGCCAGCTTACAAGGGAGTAATATCGAGTGTTAAAAGGCCAACAGCTTTCGAAATTTCGGGATTCACACTGATGCTACATAAATCAATTTTATTCTTACAAATCTAAGTAATTGCCAATTCGGCCAATCAAATAGATTACAAATATTTACCACCATCAAAATACATTGCAAACCAATGATATAAATTACAATATATCAAACGTAATTCTTATATTTTCAAAGGCATTAATACAACATAAAAACATTTTAATTTTCCTGACTCTATACAAAAAACACATTTGGAAACTCATTTTAAAAGACAGATGACTGATAATCTAATTATTCATAAAAACAATTGCAACAAGTTGCAATGTCTTGGCCAAGGAGAGCATTGGCATAATTTTTTTACTTTTTTCGTAATGAATAGTATATGTAGAGAAAATATTACTTTTACTTATGATTATATAATATTCAAATTTCTGTGTAAAAACCATAGAAATTTTTTATACGAGTGTCAATTCGAAAATTTATTCTTTTTAAAAAGGAAAAGTTACAAATGTTTCTACGAAGTGAAGTTGTAATGTTCAATATGACAAATACGTCATTATATTCTTCTGCCACTTTCTAACCGAGACTATCGAAACAACGAACGTAACTCGGTTAGAAAGTGGAAGATTAATATAATGCCATATTAGTCAGATTGAACATTACAACTTCACTCGATAAAAATTTNTACTCGAGCGCTCGTATTTTTAAAATGTAGTACTTAAATAGCAGTCAGTTTTTAATTCTATTCCAATTCATTCTGCTAACTTTTGTATGCCAGCTTACAAGGGAGTAATATCGAGTGTTAAAAGGCCAACAGCTTTCGCAATTTCGGGATTCACACTGATGCTGCATAAATAAATTTTATTCTTACAAATCTAAGTAATTGCCAATTCGGCCAATCAAATAGATTACAAATATTTACCACCATCAAAATACATTGCAAACCAATGATATAAATTACAATATATCAAACGTAATTCTTATATTTTCAAAGGCATTAATACAACATAAAAACACTTTAATTTTCCTAACTCTATACAAAAAACACATTTGGAAACTCATTTTAAAATACAGACGTCTGATAATCTAATTATTCATAAAAACAATTGCAACAAGTTGCAATGTCTTGGCCAAGGAGAGCATTGGCATAATTTTTTTACTTTTTTCGTAATGAATAGTATATGTAGAGAAAATATTACTTTTACTTATGATTATATAATATTCAAATTTCTGTGTAAAAACCATAGAAATTTTTTATACGAGTGTCAATTCGAAAATTTATTCTTTTTAAAAAGGAAAAGTTACAAATGTTTCTACGAAGTGAAGTTGTAATGTTCAATATGACAAATACGTCATTATATTCTTCTGCCACTTTCTAACCGAGACTATCGAAACAACGAACGTAACTCGGTTAGAAAGTGGAAGATTAATATAATGCCATATTAGTCAGATTGAACATTACAACTTCACTCGATAAAAATTTACATAAACCCCCAAATATAAAACAAATTTTTATGTTTTTATTGTTTTTATACGAATATTTCTTTTATAAAATCCTCAACGGTGCATATCATATTTATTCAAAATTACTTTTTATATTTATCAAAATAAAAATGTTTCCTATTCACACTTCTTACAATTGTTTTGTTAAATTTCTTATTACTTAAATATAGCTCATTTTCATCAGCGTATCCTTAATTTTGGCATAGTAAGAATATGAACTAAACAGACTAAACGCACTTCGGTAGTTAAACATAAAAATATAAGAATCAAAAGTCTACTTTTTAAAACTCTGAATTTAAAAATATATACTGTATTAGAGAAATCCGTTACGAATGTTCTATTACTCTTAAAAGTGTGCTAAATTCACCACTCATAATACAGACTCGATCCAAGATGTCCGAATTTCTGAGTATTTTATCTGACAAGTGAATGTAATAATTGCAATTTGACTCACGTCGGTAAAAGTTACTCCGACGGGTTTGTCAATCTTTTCGATTAAATTCACAACACGAAGAAACTGGAACAATAAACTCGATCAACAATCAATAACACAATCAATTCATATTTTATCAACAATTATTTGTGTTTGGATGAAGGCAAAAGTGTCCGGCTCCCACTTTAAATAGCCTTTGTAAATGTTTATCACTTATTACATGGATTTTACAACAAAACGGTAAATGAATTAACAGCCACAAGTATGAATTTTGATATTAACCAAACCTTACTATAACATTTTTAAATAAAAACTAGTAAACACAGAAAATAGCCATGGAAAATATATCTGGACACATCTAATTTACTTGTGTGAATACCAAATACTATAATTGTATTATAATTTATGACTTTATAGAATAATGTTTATATTTATTTTCTTATAATATATTCTTGTTTAAATAAAATGTCGCGTTAGTTTATTTTCCCAAAAATCAGGATATAAAAATATTCCAAAATAAAGCGAAACGGAAAATTTTTAATGGAATTAATATCGTTTATATTCACAAAATTTAAAAAAGTTAATACTGATTCTACGATGCACTAGGATCACAAGATCTTCAAAGAGAACCACACCATGGATCTCTTAAGTAAGGAAAATAAGAGGTAGCTGGTGCATCTTTTAATCAAGATAATTTGTCTTCAGAAAATATTAATTAGGAATTGCATCGTGCATAGTAATATAAGTCTACGACTGCTGTCATTTTGATTTAGTTAATGTAAAAATTTAAATTTTTATAAATTCATTAATCTAAATACCTGAAATCTCCAGTTACTTCAAGTATGGAAATAAAATTTTTTAAAAATAATTTCAAAATATTGGAAAATTTTTGTATATATTTGAGAATTTTAAAATATTTTATAAAATTATATTTATATACTCATTATCATAAATATATAATTTTCTTCGAGAATCTTCTTTATACAACACTGACATCACACACAATATAAATAATACTTATTGTAACGAAGACTAATTTTTACGGCATTTCCTGCATAGTTCCACGAAATGGTTTTTCTCCATCACTTGTAAGGTTTCAAAATGGATTGTTTCAGTTTTCGCATCATCTTCATGGTTGTGCGCTTATTCGATTCCTCCGATCTGTCCTCCACCTTGTGCTTCTCTTTTGTCGACAATCTGTCGAAAGATGCATCTAGAGATCCTCCAACGCCACCATTACTGCTCGATGACTGCTCACGTCTCTGAAATAAATTTATAGCATCACATAATTCTGCTACTTTCGGCACTGTATAATGTAACAAAATAAAAACACTGATTTTTCTTCCTCGTCATGTCATAGCCCACACTGATTGCTTTAATTCTGTTTTTAATTCTAATTGTAAATTATTTTTATAAAATATTTAAATTTTTCATAATTGTGCGATTCTAACAATTTTAACCAATTAAAAATTTCAGTTTGGAAAACTGACATTTTAAAATTGTTAATTCGTTCAAAAAAACATTCCCTTAAAATCAGGTAAACTGATTAATAAACGTTTTCTATAATTTAACCACGTTATAAAATCATTTAGCTCGTTTGTTATTTTTCATTTACATACACAATCTTTTAAACGATTTCCACAGATAAGAGTTGCCAACTGTTCGAATTTAAAATATCTTTTGTAAAAAAACTCTTCTGAAATGTTCTGAAAAATGAACGAGGAGCTGTGTTTTCATCTTAGCTTGTCCCTTTTCTACGTGGTAAGTTGGCATTCCTAATCATAATCAGAATTACCAGATGTACTTGATCGCCTCTTGTTCTCCAATGCTACAGAAAGGCTCTGCCCAGTTGCTGTCTCACCGGTGCCAGTTATTTTTCCAAAATAACAGGCACCGTTCGAATCACCCAACTAATGAAAAACTAATTCTATATTCTATCTTGTTTACATTCATCCGTTAATACCAGGGGTCACCAAACTTTTCTCACAGCGGGCTACGTAACTGAGAGAATGACGAGCGCATAACCATTTTGTTCAATACAGTACTCTGAATACACTAAAAATAAAGACAACTAACATATTTATTTATCAATACACAAACACGATGGCTGCAGCAAACTCATAATGGCTTTTCTTAGAAACTCCATTGCAGCTACTTACAAAAAGCGCTAGGACATCCAAAGTTGCCAAATTTTTTATTTCACCGATTTTCCTAAAAATTACATTACTCTCAGATACAAAAATCAGATTAGACCAATTTTGGCATTTTTACTTACACTTATTTTAATTTTTTCTACATAGTAAATTTATCTACAAACTCTGATATTTTCATATAAATGATTATATTTTAGCTCATTTGTGGCACAGTGTGGTAGCGGGCCATAGTTTCGCGAACCCTGGTTAACACGAATACTAGTTTTTAGTTTAGAAAAATACTTATTGAATTTGGGACCATGTAAACAGAACTAAAGTACGCTATTCAAGAAATAATAGGATTAATAGGTATTATAGAAAACAGCGAGTTTTAAAGCTATTAAATTAGAAAACTAATCTGTTTCTTTAGGACATAAAAATAAATATCTTAACATTTTAAAACATATTCAACTAATTACATAAAGCTGAGTTTATTTTTGTAAATTAATAAAGTTATTAATAGTATAATTGAGCCGTTGATTTTGAAAGTGGACTTGTCTCACTTTCATATTCAACTCACAATAAATATCGTGGACGAAATAAATTACTAGTAACAAAGTTATACTGATATTAAGTTATTTATTGTGAATTGATTAGAAACATAAATTTTACGTTAATTTCTTATAAAAATTAGCTTTAACCTTTTTTTCACAAAATGGACTTTCCCCACTTTCAAAATCAACGACTCAATCGATAATAAAAGAGATTAAACTATTGGTTAAGAACTGCTCGACTATTACTGTAATATGTAAACATTATTTTAGGTCTTTAATAAAAAAAACCTTTAAGCAGAAATTTACATACTCTATATTTAATGTAAAGTGTGTACTCCTGTTAAGTGCATTAGAAAATTACTTGTAATATATAAACAACATTGTACTGTATATAAAAAATCTAGCAACGAGTTGCATAACTTTCCCGGCTGTTATGAGATTCTACTTAAAAGTGTTTATACTATTAATTATAATAAACTAGCTTACCCGTCGCGCATTGCTGCGATCTCAGAAGAGATGAAATTCAAGCAAACTCGTTATAATAAAATTAAATTTTCATTTTATCATTTTTATTGAAATATATTATTATTATTCGTTTTCATCGGGAAAACATTTCAAAGTGTCGTTTCAATTCTATTTATTTATTGGAGTGCTCGTGGATACACGATATTTTTTGTTTTTTCGTCTGGTGCGTACACGAATAAATCAGAAGGTTTTCCGACACATGAGCCGGCCACATACAGTTGTCCACGCGAGAAGCACGGATTCTCCAAACTTAGCCCACACACTTTCAGCGATTGTCAGAAGCGCGATATTCCCCATTTATATATATTTTTTTTAATCCTTTATAATTTTAATTATTTAATTGCTCCTTCCTCTCTTCCTTGGCATGTTGTGAAATTTCTGATAGTTGGATAATAAACCGTTTTATTGTAATTTGTCTTTTTAAATTATTTTGAGTCGATATTAAAATTTGAAAAAGGGGGATACCTAGATCGGTAAAATAGGCGAATTTCTTCCTACAACTTCGGTCGTTGTTTGGGGTACAGTTAGGATTTTAACGAAGTTCGAGCGAATACATAATTAGCAAAAAAAGTCGAAATAAAGTGATTAAACAAAAATTATTATAAATATCGTAAATAACAGTTCACAAATGCATATATAGAGATATTTTTTGAAGGGGGAAATGGTCTTCACAATTTGAAATCGATCGTACACACTATGCGCGATTGCTCGTGTAAGCGCGCGCCATCTATCGTAGGATAAATGTACTTCGCGGGAGTGTATTAAAAAATTAAAAAAACTTTCCAAAGTTTTATGGCAATCGTACTATGCCACAAACCTTCGCCGGAGTATATTAAACAACTTCCCAAAGTTTCACGGCAATCGGATAAACGGTGTGGTAATGCATAAAGGACACACACACACACAGACAGACATACATTCATTTTTATATATATAGATAAATAAGATTGTATGTAGCGCCATCTCTTATGAAATTTTGTTATACAGTAATCCCTCGACTTACGCGATTTTCAAATCTCATCGATTCGTCTTTTGTTTGAGCGCCACACAACTCTTGATTACTCACTCCCCCAACACTATTGTTCAGCTTACATTTCGGACGTGTCGCGCGGAATCCACACATAGCTACAATTTATTTTGTGTTATTTATTTCTGTGTTTGTTATATCTACGGAGACTCAAGAGATTTCTTGTAACCGTGAACGAATCAAATGACGAGATAAGATTAACGAGAACATTTATTAGCTTACATATGTCCGACTTGGATTTTACATAAATTTCGAAATTATACCCCGACTTACGCGAATTCGACTTACACGGTTATCGCTCTGTCCCACCTATCACGTAAGTTCGGGGTATTACTGTATTTATTAATCGTTACAAAATGGCAAAAAGCTTAATATTGAGGGTAGGGTGAGTTTATAAAAATTTATAAATGCTAATAACGAGCTAAATCTTCATTAAGTCCAATCCATCTTGAGACAAGACACATGATCCCTTCTGTTTCCCCACCCTATTGATCTTTCACCTCCAAAATGTAATGGCATCAATGCCTCTACAATACAATACAACTAACAAAAGACAATGACTGTACACTAAGAGTTAGCCGGAGAAAGAAGGAGAAGGGAGAGGGAAGACAATAAGAAAAGGAAGAGGATGAGAAGACAGAAACAAGAGAAAGGAAAAATCCCTCTGAACAGTGTATATGAGGTTACTATTCCCTCTACAATAAATGTTGGTGTTAGGTTCTTTGGCTGCAAGACTGTGGGTCAAAAAGAAAACCTGAGTTAGAGTTATAGCTTACACCAGTAAGTAGTGAAGCTATATAAAAATAGAAAGACTAAAGATTAAGGCTTTAAACTAGAGTGAAAATTTAAATCAAATACTAAAGTTAATACAGAACCTAAGCTAACAACCCTATAGGAAGCACAATAATATAACTGAAACAACCAGGAAGATAGCTAAAAAAGTAATAACTTAAATCTAATTTAACTAACTTAGTAATAATTACGATTTAAGATAGCTATAATTTAAAACTAGTTACACTAATTTATTATTAAACAGGAATGCTGACAAAGATAACAACTCAGATAAGAGTATGCCATGACAAAGACTTCAAGTAAGATGCCAATTTATGTTTTTATATATATATAAGATGACAAAAGACACAAAAGACAATGAAATTAAGACAAAACAGAACCCAAAGGACAACAAAAGAAATCAAGGGACAACACTAGAGAACTTTCTTTCTTGAAATTTTAAATTCGGAACACGATTTAATTCCAAACCCACCCGACCAGAATAAATTTGCTACTATAAAAGACTCATCTTATAGACATCTGCTCGAAAAGCAAATCTCCCAAAATCTGAACACTACTTCAAGGGTTGGAGCTGGGAGACCAAAGCCATGCTTCCTCTTAACATGGATGTGAAATTTAGCTGGTAACCATTTTAACGAAGATCTCTTAAAATCCCTCTGGCTTTCAAGATTACCACACAATATACAAGCCATCTTAGCCACATCAAACGAAAAACTTCAACAACTGGCCATTATGGCCGACAAAATCGTGAAATTGGTCTCCCCCACACATCAATACGGTCAAACATGATCCCTTCACAATCTCAGCCCTGGAGAACCAAGTTTCAGAATTAACCAAACAGGTTAAGAACTTTGCTGCATCAATCAACAACCCGTGCCGCTCCTACGAATGCTCCAAATACACCTCTAACAACAAGGTGCCGCAGCAAATCACGTCAAAATCAACAGCACAGCAGCCCTGACAAAGGCATATGTTTTTACCATACTACCTTTAGTGCGCAGGCAAAAAAATGCAAAGCCCCTTGCTCTTTTGACCAGTGGAAAACTGACTGGGTGGGCACTTACGGCCAGCAGTGTATCTGCCACATCGACCGAATCACCATAGCCGACCCTGCTACCAAATATAAATTCCTTATAGACACCAGCACCAACATCTCTGTGATTCCAAAAATTTTCAACCCATATCCTAGCAAACCTGAGAAGCTAGTCCTGTTTGACATAAATGCAACGCCTATACCAACTTACAAAACAAAATTAACACTCAACTTTAACTTAAATTGGAGTTTTTCATGACCATTCGTAATAGCAAATATGACTCAACCCATCATAGGAATTGACTTTTTGACAAAATTCAACCTACTTGTGGATGTCAGAAATAATCAACTAATGGATGGAGACACGCAGCTTGAGTCTCCTGGTTGCTGGCAGAACCAACCTACAACTTTCACTAATATCACTGCAGTGACCAACGACTCCCCTTATTATCGTATTTTGGCTGAGTTCACTACCATTACAAATCCATTGATAATTTCAAAAACCAATAAAATGCCAACCACCTTCTATCATATTGAGAGAAAAGTTCCACCTGTTATCTTGAATCCAGACAGTTGCCATCTGATATACTCCGTGCGGCACATGAATTTCAATTCCTTATGTCCCAGGGCATCATCAGACCATCCAAAAACCCCTGGGCCAGCCCACTATATATGAACAAGGCAGCAAATAGCCAGTGGCGACTACTGCCATCTCAATGCCACAACTGTCCCCAATTGCTATCCTATTCCTCATATCCAGGATTGCACTCAACTCCTCAAAAACTAAACCATCTTCTCCACACTCAATCTAACTCATGCCTATCATCAGATACCGGTCTTCCCAGAGGACATTCCAAAAACTGCCATCACAACTCCGTTAGGCTTGTTTGAATACATCTATATAACACTTGTCAAACCTTTCAGTGGTATATCCATCTGGTCCTACTTGGCATTGGCTTTTGAATTCTCTATTTCGACAATATATTGGTCATGTCCAAGGATGCAGATAAACACATGGACCACCTCTGCCAAACATTCCTCCAGTTGCAAGACCACAGCCTAAAATTAAACCCATCCAAGTGCATCCTCGGAAAATCTGAGGTTCTGTTTCTCAGCTGCATGATCACGTCATCAGGTGTAAAGCCTTTGCCATCAAAAACCAAGGTCATCAGTGATTTTCCTCAACCTAAAACTGTCACTGAGCACTGTCGCTTCTTAGCCATGCTCAATTTTTATAGACTTTTTTGCCAAACACAGCCAAAACTCAGGACTCATTACTCAAGTTCCTCAAGAATTCCAAGAAAAATGATAAATGCATCATCTCCTGGAACGAAGCTGTTCTAAAGTCCTTCAATCAATGTAAAGCAGATCTCTCAAATGCAACGACCCTTGTGTACTATTCATCAAATGAAGTCTCTCTTTAATGGTAGACGCATCTAATGTTGCCATTGGCACTGTATTCCAAACCCACACTGCTGAAGGATCTCACCCATTAGCCATCTTTTTGTGAAAGCAAACTCCTACCGAAATAAAGTACAGTATCTACAACAGGGAACTGCTCGCTATATAGTACTCCGCAAACAAACACTTCCGCCATACCATCAAAGGTTGGAACTTTGTCATCTTTACGGGCCATCATCCACTCACCTTTGCATTTCACCAAAAACCGGAAATTTGCTCTCCATGTCAGCTGCGATGTCTCGATTACATTGCACAATTCAGCACCAACATCAGGCATGTTACTGGCTCAAATAACATTGTGGCAGATACCTTTTCTCAGATCAATGAGATTCGACTTCCCATAACAGACTTTACTGCCGTAGCAAAAGATCAAGCAAATGATAATGAGCTAACCACACTCCTCACAGATGACAAAACATCACTCATGCTACAGCCACATCAAATCAGCCCATCACTACAGTTATATTGTGACACAAACGACAACAAGGTTCACCCATACATACCTCTCCAATTTCGCCGTCAAATCTCTTCCATGCACAATTTGGCCCATCCAGGAATTGTGCAAAAAGATGTCTAGTCCAAGAACATTTTGTGCAGCCTTTGATGCAGAAGGACATCGCTAACTGGACCTGTTCCTGCATAAATTGCCAATGGTCCAAAGTGAATCGGCATACCAACAGCCCTTTTCAGAGATTCGACCTTCCATCCAATCAATTTGCACATGTACATCTTGACCTCATCAGACCACTTCCCCCTTCAGATGGATCAACCTAACTACTCACCTACATAGATAGAGTTACGAGGTGGCCTGAAGCTGTTCCCCTCCATGACATCTCTGCTGAAACAGTCACTCACATTTTCGTCTCTCATTGGATCTCCAGATTTAGCATCCCCTCTATCATCACCACTGATCAAGGCCGACAATTCAAATCTCACCTGTTTGCCTCCCTAAGGGTGTGACTATACAGACGCAAATGTAGAGCGAGCGAGAGGTTGCAAGCAATTTAGTTTTCATAAAGGAAAACCATGCACAAACGAGAAGCGGAAAATAACGCTAGCAAGAGCGAATTTCTGATTCTCACATATATCTGACAGGTTTTGATACTTATCGCGTCTCGCCTCTTCTCGCCACATATTCTCACTCACTCAGAAAATTCACTTGCTTGCGTCTGCATAGTCACACCCTAACAGCTATGTTGGGCATCCATCACATACGTACAACATCATACCATCCATCAGCCAATGGTTTAGTTGAAGAATTCCATCGTTCCCTAAAACAAGCTCTCAGATGTCACAAACAACACTGGATGGAAACCTTCCCAATTGTTCTTCTTGGCCTTCGATCAGCATTGAAAGAAGACATCAATGGTACTTGTGCTGAGATGGTCTAAGGCACAACCCTTCGTCTCCTGGCAGAGTTCTTTCATCCTTTGTGGGAACCTTCAGCAGATCCTTCATCCTTTCTCCATCGTCTATGGTCCATAATGAAGTCACTTACACTGACTCCAACATCTGTACATTTAAAACCCTCACACTTTGTTCATCAAGTGCTTGACACCTGCTTGCACGCTTTCATGCGAATAGAAGGGCATAGAACTTCTCTGACCTCCCCTTATGACGACCCCTTCCCAGTTACCACAAGGGCACTCAAGCATGTCATGATTAGGGATTGCAATTGCTGGATCCCTCATCCAGCAATCCAGCTGGATCCAGCACAATTTTCGACCTGTTGGATCCAGCACCAGGTGCTGGATCCAATGCTGCGGATCCGCAAATACTCAATTAACTTTCTAAATAATGGCGCAAAAGTTTATGTTGTCGGCCTTGCCGCTTTGCTACGTGCGCTCTCACTCAGCGGCAAGAGTGACGTTGCCGTTCAGTGCGGCACATTCTACACCTCTCTCTACACAGCACTGCCCGCCCTTTTACCTCTGCTGATCTAATTGCCAGTTGGCTTTCCGCTCTTGCTAAATAAAGTATCTTTGCGCTAAATAAGTAACTCCTATCCTAGTCCTGGTGCATAATTCTAATTTACAGTCGGTTGTGACATCAATGAATCAGTCATGATGGAACGATCGCAGTTTAAACTAGCCGTAGAAGCTCTCTACAGAAGAGTCAAGTTTCATAACTGCTGACACAACCCTGAAATTTATCTTAGACAAACTAAAAAGCCAGGACACAATCTTGAGTGCTGACCTTTCCAAGGCATTCCGCAAAAGAATCAGAGAACAGCGCCTTACCAAGGTCACAGGGATTCTGATTTGCATACAGATCCCAAAGAAGTATGACCAAAAAGTTAAAAAGCTTTATCTTTCACATGCAGAAAAAAATGTAATGAGCCAGATGAAAAATATGCTGAATCGTGTAAATACATATGTAGTGGAACCAGCAGCAATGGCAGAGGATATTATGGAGATGAAAAATGGATTTCCTGAATTTCACATTGGAACAAGAATTAGAAATGCAACTAAAGCGTGAGAAAGAAAACTCCATGAAATGGAAAGAAACTAATTCTGAGAAGGATTATGATAAGTTATTAAAAAAGGAAATGGCTGTTTATGAAAGTGAGGGAGTCAGAGGTGAAAACTTATCTTTGATTTATCATTATTTGATGACAATGAAACCAACTAGCACAGAGGCAGAAAAGGCCTTATATAGGGAGTGATATACATGCAATTCATTAAGAAGTAGGTTGGGAGACAACACCATCAATACCATTTGTTTCTTGAGATCCTACTTTTAGAAAAGTCAAAAAAATAACAGAAGTGATTGATTTAATTTTATTTAATCCTTTAAAATACTTTATTCAAGACAAGACTAATATTTTATAACTTCTACTCTAATTCTATTAAGTAAGAGTTTTTAACTTTTATTCTATAAGTGGTTAGTGGGCTAGGCTAGGCAATTTTATTGTTAAAATTAGTGAGAAACTGAGACTACCTAGTTAGTTAAATAGTTAATTAAATTAATGAGTATCAGTATCTTAGATATATGATGATATGAATGTATATGATTCATGATTGTGATAATAATAACTAACTACTAGACTACTACTAATTACTTACTCACTACTTTACTAACACTAATAATTAAATTACTTATAAATAACTACAGACTGATATGTAGAGCCTATATAAGAAAACTGGTAAGACTGATAGCCACTTAGCCACTGATTATCCGTCCTTACATTATTATAATATAATATATTAATATAAATTAATTAGTAGAATTACCTTTGCTATTATTTAACTTAAAGATTACATTATAATTATAATCTAACTAAACATTTAAAGTTAATTATCTCTATCTCAAGTGTTAAACCGAACCAAAGTTAAGTTTACTACCTAAATGTGTAAGAAGTTTTACTGATTTATAGTGACCAGTCTAAATCATAAAAGTTTCTTAAGTATTTTAAAAAATGTTTTATTTCTTTAAAAAACCCATAAATTTTGGATAGACAGATAGATAACACTTTATTGCACCAAAAAAACATCCATGCATCATTCCAGCTGGATCTGTGCTGGATCCAGCTGGAATGATGTTGGTCCAGCAAAAATCCAGCTGGATTAAAAACACTGCTGGATTGCAATCCCTAGTCACGATCATAGCCAACAGAAATACAATATTTGACATCGACCAACTGAAGCCAGCATTTTTGAACAGCAAAAACATCAGCACATCATCAAACTTGTACAGGACAACATGTCCAGACTCCCCAGAACGACCAACTATAAACTGACACTGCACCTACCAACAAGACAGCAATGACACAATCGGGAAGGAGAGTTAAGTTCAATCCCCGATACATCTAACTTCGTACCTATGGTACTGGGGAGCATACTGTGGCAACAGCTTTGATCAAAAATCCAAAAGTTGCCACCAGGAGGAACTCTGAACTTAACGGACTTAGCAACCTGACCCTATGACCTCACTTTTGGGTTTGAACTTCTCCAGGTGTACACGTGTATCAATCCTATATCCACCCGGTAGTGTAGCATCGTAACCAATGTAACATACGGAATTAAAATAAAGTTTTCGAATTATTATGTCTATAGCCTGATACTGTATTGTAAGGTAATTATTAATTACATACAAATTAGTGCTACAAAAACCAACAAATTGTCTGAACCCAATCCCACAGCCCCAGAACCATCAGAACAAGAGGAACTAGCCATCTAATGCCCCTTATACACGAGGTATCATGCCAAATTTTGTCTCTTAATGAAGAGTTTCCAAGGCCTTATTAATTTCCACTTGAGACATTTTTTATCTGTTGATTTTTTATATAAAATAATTATTTCCACTTAAAAGCGAATCTGACAGCCAAAAAAATTGCTGGGAAATATTGCCGCAAAATACATACTCCAAAAATGTGTTTTTACAGAAAAACTATATAAAAAATTTAAAATAATCTAAAATAATGTTTTTATGTGATATATATAACTGCAAGGATTGTTATTCTTTCATTTGTGTGTGGAAAAATTTACACTTGCAGTCTACGTTGTTTACAAATCAGTTGACCTTGAGAACAGCTGGTGATTGCTTTCCTGGGATGTTTACATGTATGCCTCAAAGTAAATTGGTTTTAAGCAGGAGGGGAACTATTTTACCACATCTGTTCAAATATAACACAAAAATTTTCGATTTTATTATAAATTCGATGCTACTATAATATGGGGAGACCAAAAAAAGGTATATATAAAAAATTCTACTGAATAAAACAAAAAATATCTGCTGCTGTTATAAAAAACACATCCATAGTATTTTAAATAATTTTACCGAAGTCAAATTGGTCCAATAGAAGTTTAGAATGATTTAATTAATTTGATTAAAAAATCTCTCATAAAAAACAAAAGTGCAATTAATTAGGTAATTAAATTGTCTTCTTCACTGTGGTAGCATTAATAATGTTTGCATTCCGGAATTATTCAAATGCACTGTCATAACTATAAGACCTCTGCAAATTTTTGAATGGCCTACCTTTTACCTGTTGCAGATTCCTAAGAACATCTCAATATTAATACTAACTAAATTTATTTTTAATTAACTTTTTAATTTAATAAGCTATTTTTTAATTTTCAATTTATTAAAAATTCTCTATCAAAAAATCCCAAATCTATATAGTTAATTAACTTAACAAAACTTAAATATCTGCAAGGAATGTTTATCCACATTATCATTAAAACCACAGTGGGCAAACAGGCATTTCCTTTAGATAGCTGAGGAATACAAATTTTTAAGAGTACATTGCTTGGTAAAGGACTGGATAAGCAAACCAATGACAATTCATTACAAATGAAAAAAGCGATATCACTGGCACCCGAACAGTGAGTCAATTCCTGCAGTGTCCGGGGAAAACCAGATGGGTGGTAACACTAATTGTGTCAAAGTGGTATTGTATAAAATATTGCTATGTAATGTTCTGGACATGTTGGTTGCATGATTGCCAATGGCTGTATGAAGTGTTCCACAAATTAGCAGCTCTCCATTCTCCCATACGAAAAGCCATCTCTCACAGTGTTGCCGTTCCTAGTACATTTGTACTTTTCTGGTACATTTTGCCCTTTCCAATAAATTGAAAGTACATTTAGATTTTTAGTACATTTTCAGTACATTATAATATTTCAAGTACCATTTACGGTACAAAATAATATTTCACGCCTTAACGAAAAAATGAGAAAAAATTAGTTTAATAAAGTCTCACTAGTGTCACTGCTTGCTAATTTAAATTATCCAATCACAACATACAAATGGTGTGTGTCCGTCGACGTCAGCAACATAGATAGTTGCACGTGTAAACGGTCTTGACTCAGTGGTCTTCTTTCACACGTTCAGTTGTCTGCACATTCTCATCAGGACCTTGACAAAATTTTTCATGCCACGTGGTCCAAACAATTCAACTCCGTCAAACAAAAATAATGGACAGGTAAGGAAATCAATGATTTTAAACTTTTGTCGTCAATAATATCAAAATATCCGTTAAGTCAGAAACAAATTATTACAGAAAATAGTTTTGAAATTGTACGAGTATAAATAATATAAATACTTTTATATTATTTTCTACCACTATAATTTAATTCTTAAATTATGAACTTCAATTTTAGTAATCGTAGTAAAAGAAATAAGGGTTAATGTTACGTATGGTTCCAAAATGGCCGCGCTTCCGACTGTTCCAAGGTCTATATAAGAAGGTCAGGACACGCGTGATCTACTTCTTGAGCTGCCATTTTGGGGTTTTTTGAGTTGCATGTTTTAAGCAAACTTGTACGAGCAGTCAGTTTTATATGACATTAATTAAACTAAACTTGCATAAATCCTGTAATTTCCAGTCAAAAATATAATAATAATTTCGGATGATTATGCAACCCCAATTTTATGTAACGTTTTCATCAAATAGTTTAAAAGAAACAAGCATCCTTATCTTTTGCTGTCATGATTGAAATTAATTAAATAGGTACTAAAACTGATGCAATTACGTATATACCACTTCGTAAAGTGATGCAATAACATCAAAAAAGTTTAAAGTATAATAAAAAATAAAATAATATAATACAGTATAACAAATTTATAATTATTTTTTTAAAGCATGATTGGTTATAAAATTAAGATGAAATTCAATAGTATTATTAATACATGTTGTCAATGTATGCTCATTTTATAATAAGTAATAGATGTGTAGATATATTTTTAATTTTAAATAGCTTTCAAAAAATTCCAAAAATAAGATTTAAAATTAAATTATTTGACAATAAACTATATATATATATATATAGGCACGTAAACAAAGTATTCCTAGAACTAGTACATTTTGAAGGAAAATAGTACATTTTTTAAAGCACTTCAGTACATTTTGAAATTTCATTGCGGCAACACTGATCTCTCACTTCATTCTTACTGAAGACAGAGATAGACAATGGCAAACTAAGAACACTAGAAACATTAGAAATCTTTGCAAAATCCCTTAAAGGGTATTGCATTAATAGCAAGGATGCTAACTCGTTATCCACAGCTTCACAATCACTCCTAAACAATCCCCTAAAGGAAGTGGATTAATTTACTCATTCCTATAAGAACGTCACATGATTTTACGAATTTATAAACATGTCTTATTTTTAATTAACTTTTTAATTTAATAAGCTATTTTTTAATTTTCAATTTATTAAAAATTCTCTATCAAAAAATCCCAAATCTATATAGTTAATTAACTTAACAAAACTTAAATATCTGCAAGGAATGTTTATCCACATTATCATTAAAACCACAGTGGGCAAACAGGCATTTCCTTTAGATAGCTGAGGAATACAAATTTTTAAGAGTACATTGCTTGGTAAAGGACTGGATAAGCAAACCAATGACAATTCATTACAAATGAAAAAAGCGATATCACTGGCACCCGAACAGTGAGTCAATTCCTGCAGTGTCCGGGGAAAACCAGATGGGTGGTAACACTAATTGTGTCAAAGTGGTATTGTATAAAATATTGCTATGTAATGTTCTGGACATGTTGGTTGCATGATTGCCAATGGCTGTATGAAGTGTTCCACAAATTAGCAGCTCTCCATTCTCCCATACGAAAAGCCATCTCTCACAGTGTTGCCGTTCCTAGTACATTTGTACTTTTCTGGTACATTTTGCCCTTTCCAATAAATTGAAAGTACATTTAGATTTTTAGTACATTTTCAGTACATTATAATATTTCAAGTACCATTTACGGTACAAAATAATATTTCACGCCTTAACGAAAAAATGAGAAAAAATTAGTTTAATAAAGTCTCACTAGTGTCACTGCTTGCTAATTTAAATTATCCAATCACAACATACAAATGGTGTGTGTCCGTCGACGTCAGCAACATAGATAGTTGCACGTGTAAACGGTCTTGACTCAGTGGTCTTCTTTCACACGTTCAGTTGTCTGCACATTCTCATCAGGACCTTGACAAAATTTTTCATGCCACGTGGTCCAAACAATTCAACTCCGTCAAACAAAAATAATGGACAGGTAAGGAAATCAATGATTTTAAACTTTTGTCGTCAATAATATCAAAATATCCGTTAAGTCAGAAACAAATTATTACAGAAAATAGTTTTGAAATTGTACGAGTATAAATAATATAAATACTTTTATATTATTTTCTACCACTATAATTTAATTCTTAAATTATGAACTTCAATTTTAGTAATCGTAGTAAAAGAAATAAGGGTTAATGTTACGTATGGTTCCAAAATGGCCGCGCTTCCGACTGTTCCAAGGTCTATATAAGAAGGTCAGGACACGCGTGATCTACTTCTTGAGCTGCCATTTTGGGGTTTTTTGAGTTGCATGTTTTAAGCAAACTTGTACGAGCAGTCAGTTTTATATGACATTAATTAAACTAAACTTGCATAAATCCTGTAATTTCCAGTCAAAAATATAATAATAATTTCGGATGATTATGCAACCCCAATTTTATGTAACGTTTTCATCAAATAGTTTAAAAGAAACAAGCATCCTTATCTTTTGCTGTCATGATTGAAATTAATTAAATAGGTACTAAAACTGATGCAATTACGTATATACCACTTCGTAAAGTGATGCAATAACATCAAAAAAGTTTAAAGTATAATAAAAAATAAAATAATATAATACAGTATAACAAATTTATAATTATTTTTTTAAAGCATGATTGGTTATAAAATTAAGATGAAATTCAATAGTATTATTAATACATGTTGTCAATGTATGCTCATTTTATAATAAGTAATAGATGTGTAGATATATTTTTAATTTTAAATAGCTTTCAAAAAATTCCAAAAATAAGATTTAAAATTAAATTATTTGACAATAAACTATATATATATATATATAGGCACGTAAACAAAGTATTCCTAGAACTAGTACATTTTGAAGGAAAATAGTACATTTTTTAAAGCACTTCAGTACATTTTGAAATTTCATTGCGGCAACACTGATCTCTCACTTCATTCTTACTGAAGACAGAGATAGACAATGGCAAACTAAGAACACTAGAAACATTAGAAATCTTTGCAAAATCCCTTAAAGGGTATTGCATTAATAGCAAGGATGCTAACTCGTTATCCACAGCTTCACAATCACTCCTAAACAATCCCCTAAAGGAAGTGGATTAATTTACTCATTCCTATAAGAACGTCACATGATTTTACGAATTTATAAACATGTCTTTATAAATTTTATGTTTTATGTCATGTTTATTTTTTATTTCTGTTTATTTCTGTATGTATTTATTTACAGTATTTATTTACTGTATTTATTTATTGTTCACTAATTAATGTTCATCCATTTTCTATATGTAAAAACCATGAAGAATTTTTATATTAGAACATTATAAACTTGATCATCTCCAATCAAAGAACCAGGCATCCCAATTTCTTCCCGAACAATTAATCTCAAAGCAGTTTCATTTTCAAAATGTGAATGAACAAAAAAAAAATTTTTGAATCAAACCGTTCTCAACTATTGCACTCAAATATTTCTTCTTACGTTAGTTGTAATCACTTTGCATTAATATGGATTAAACCTGCTAATAAAATTTTTTTACAAATGTAATAAAACTGATTTTATTATAAACATAAATGTAACTGTGTAACTTTTAAATCTTCTTACTTCAAATCAAATTACCGGAGCAAAAAATGTTTCTATAGTGCTAATATTTTCGACACCCCTTTTATACAATGTTTGAATAAATTGGAATGCGTGTGCTTTTGGAATAGAAATCGAATGCCTTCTAAAGAAGTTCAAAAGTTTAAAAACCAGCTTTGCAACGGATTTAAGTAAATGCCTGAAGAAGAGTCCAGAAGGGGCGTCGAAAACGTTAGCACTATAGATACATTTTTTGCTCTGGTTATTTGGTTTGGAGAAAGAAGATTTAAATTTCAACCTAATTTGTTAATAAGTTAACTAACAGTGTGACATTTATCTGGTATAATTTAAAGATGAAAAAAAATAAAAAGTACTAAAATCTGTTCAAAATAAAAAAATATATTGTATAGTGCAATTCCAATTTACATGGGTTTGTCAATATCTATTTAAACAGTGATAAATAGATTTCAAGCAATCTCTCACCTGATAAGTACATGCTTTAACTGATGAATAACCACTCTCATTTAGAAGATAAGGACTTGAACCAGAACTATTTTCCACATCCATGGATTCAGATAATGAAGCTATTTTTGTGTCATGATTATCTTCATGAGAATCAATGTTAACAAATAATCTGGAATCTGAAAGGAAAGACATCAAGAATTAATTATAATGTAAAAAGAATTCAAAATAAATTTCATACGCAAGTGCTATGTGTTGAAATTACAGTAGAGCGTCATTTATCCGAATCAATTGGGGACTGTGGTTGTTTGGATAACTTATTTTTCGGATAACCGATTATGTACGAAAAAATATATTCACCTATCCAATGTTGAAATTTTTCTCTGTTGCTTGTCGCTTTGCATTGAATTTTCGTCAATGTTAAGCCTAATGTAAATTTTTATAATAATAATCGTGACTATTGTATTGTTAAAAATTATTTCTTTATTTTGTACAAACAAAATAAATATATTGAAAAATATAAAAACAAAAAATTATACTTTAGAAGTTAATCTAGTATCAAAAACATTCAATTCAGCACGACACACGTCCAGACATAGTCCTCAGAAAAACACCACAAAAAAGTGCTAGTGCTGTCAGCTAAAACACCAGCTTTTGGATAAATGACACTCTACTGTAATATATACAGTAGAGCATCAATTAACCGAAAGCTTTCCAGTTGGCAAATTTAAATTTCTGCTAGTGCTGTGGTGCTGCAATCTTTGGTTATGTCTTGGGCTACTCCAATATTATTTTTGTTGGTGCACTAATAATATTTTGTTTTAGCTGGCAGCACTGGTGAGGGAGAGACCTTGAGAGGGTACTTAAGGATGTGCCAGGATTTGAACAAATTTCAACATGGGATAGGTTAATATATTTTTTCGTACATGATCAGTTATCCGAACAACCCCAATCCCCTATTAATTTGGATAATCGATGCTCTACTGTATTTAAAATACACATTTCAGGCATATCATGCCCTTCTTCAGCCAACTCGGGATTATTTATAAAGTGGGTATCATGGATACAGCTTACACATTTATTGTCTATCTTCATTGTTTTCTTTTTTGGGTGGCAAAATTAAAAGATGGATGTACCGTCAATACAAGATTTTTTGCTTACATCTGTATTCTTGTATTTTTTTTTTTTTGAAGAGGGCATGTTATGCCTAAAATGTGTATTTTAATTTCAAATTTTTCAGTTTTTTGGAGCAATTCTAGCAGCTGTTTTATGCTGTAATCGTGTGGAAAAATGTGTGTATTAATAAGCCTTTGAGTAATCATTCTAGTAATATAATAGGTGAACAGCATTTATCAACCACTGGTCTTATGCTTTTTTCCAGTTTATGTGTCTTGGCAAACCTAAACAGTCTAGGAACTGATGGAGAGGTGACTACTATTTTCTTCATTCCGAGTTATTTTGCAAGGGTTGTGTTAAAAAAGTGTTTGACTCTTATCTGTAACCACTCCAGAGCATGTGAGTGGGCAGTCTTGCATTGTGTTTCTTTTATGTATTTTAATAAAAGCTCGTTATATGTAGATATTTTCATGACTACCATGTCCTTTGATATGTCACCTCTTGTAAGTACTATATTATTTACCTTTATCCACTTTTTACTTTCTCTTATATTTTTCCATACTGGATTGCAGTCAGTTCTAGCACATTCGTCCTTTACTTTAAATATCGTTTTCCATCTGAATATTTCTTTCTTAAGTTCAAAACTATCTAAAATATATAGAGAAATTTCCAGAATAACTAATGTTCATTTAGCAGATAGATGTTCTCTGACAACTTTTGCACCCATCAGAAATGATAAGAAATCTATATCTGACTCTCATTCTCCCGGTATTTACACAGTACCAGTTTGATGGCAGAATTAACTGCACAATATTATAAATTGGTGCCACAGCAAAGGGTCTCACTATGAGAATGAGGAACGCGAATACATTATAAGAAAGAAACTTTCATCCAAAACCTTAGCCACTTATGCCAGATGTGAGGACATACATGATGATCTACAAGACACAAGATTGTTACACAGAGTTTCCAATGGGGCACACCTTAAATACTTGGAGTCAATTGAGATCTATAGGGCACTTAGGAATGGAATAGGAATTAATTTCAAAAACACAGAAACACTATCAACAGTGTGGCATGCTTTTTTTGAACTCTCATAAAGTTTTTCTCATATACATCACATTAGGCCATGCAGATATGAACTTACTTACTGTATTTCAAGGACTATAAGACGCACATTTTTCTTCGAAAAATTGCCTCCAAAATTCAGGTGCATCTTATACTCAAAATTAATATAAAAATGTCCAGTGTTTGATTTAAAATTCCCACGTCTTAAGACTGGCCATATATTTGATGCCGCGGGAAATCTATCTCTATCTGGCAACGTTGAATTCAACTGGCAGCAGCAGTGCACCGATGCAACGAACATGAGTTGCAGGGTATCAAAATAAAATCGTCTGGATGTACGATTACCACAGTTTTTCTCTTTTCAAACAAGCAACAGTTGTTGCCATAGAAACTCGGCTCACGAGACGACCAGTGGTTCTGAATCCATGGCCGCAGATTGGCCAGCGATCATCGTGTAACCATTGTACAATCGGCGGATGTCCGATAGCGCTACTAAGTGTTGATTGGTGGATCAGCGTTTGCTTCAATCCGTATAAAAGGATTGAATTTAGGCGGTAAAAATGGTAAAAATGTTATTTTTTTTAAAAATTGCTAAAAAGTTAAGGTGCGTCTTATAGTCCGTAAAATACGGTAAATGAAAATTTAAATTTAATTAGTTAATTGTGTAAAAAATTGTTTGAGAAATTATTTTAACTGTTTTTGTCTTAAATTAAATATGTAATTTTTTCGAAGAATAATTTAAATGCATTTTGTAAGTTATTTAAAAACAATTTTAAACATTACACGTAATTTGGCCCAGAAATAATTTTAAATCAAAATTGTTCATAAAATCTTGTTTGATTTTAATGTAGCCATTTTGTTCTGTGTTATATACCTGAAGATGTCTGTTATAAACAGGTGAAAGTATTAGTAAAAATATGTCAATTTCTTGTGTGCTGGTTTAGGTCTGTTGTTTGTGTTCATTCTCTATACATAATTACAACTCTTTCTTTATCCTATTTGACCACTAATATGAACAGTAATGATTTTGTTCTCATATCCAATAATGTTTTTTTTAAATATCTATAAAATTAACAGTAAACTAAGTGCTTCATCATATTTTATCAGTATTATATGCTAAACAAAAAAATTAAAATTTCTTACTCTCTGATAAATTATCCCACTGATCCACAATGTAACTTTGACAGCTTTCTTCTGATGTACTTGCACTATCGGTAGTTATCATCATATTACAAGATTTTCTTGACGTAATAACTGTTCTAACAGTTCCTGTTTCAGAATCACTTTCTTCATCTGAAATAATCAAAGTAACATTTAAATCTCATAAAAATAAATAAATAAAGTGTTGCCTTGTACTTCAAATTTAATTTGTTCCAGGAGGCAATTAAAACATCTGAATTCTTCAAAGTTTAAATTAATTTTTCCCATTAGAAAGAATGGAAAGTGAATTAATCCATTCCCGGACCCTAAATGATACCCATTTTGGTAAACTTAACACAGCTAATACACATATTTTAAAGTAAAAATAACATAATTAAATGCCTTAATAATACATAAAAACCTAAAAACATATAAAACATAAATACTGTATAATAAAATGAAAATTGAATTTACTGGTTGCACACTGTCAACTTTGGAATCTTGTGGCAACTAAACATGGCCACAGATCCACCATACATCTGAAATTTTCAAGCTTCACAATAAGTTCCTTTATCATCTCAATTGTCAATATTACAACCTTCCTCTTCTTCATTGCTTTCAAACACTTCTTGGATGCCATGGTTAATAAGTAAAGGTTATATTGAGTTAAACAGAAAGTTTTTGCATATTTTTAACAGCTATAATTACTTAACATAAATGATGATTTAATTATAGTAGTTGTAAAATTTAACATATTATTGCTAATGTTAACATGTGAGATTGTATTCTTTGTTTAGAAATTTATTTTAAACTTTTACTTCACATTTTGTTTGAATAAAATTAAGTTAAAATGTCTTCAAGACAAACAGTAAAAAATATTTGTGTGTATGGAAAAGGTGCTCCTAAACTTCAAACATGTTAAATGTGGTTGAAAAAGAACCATTCAGGAAATATTGAACTAAAAGATACAAAAATGTACGAGTACCCAAAAGCTGTCAACAAAGAAAAACAGCAGAAAAAGATTGTTAAAAATCAAGGAATAACACAATTTACCATATACAACCAAACACACCAATAACAAAAGCACAAAAACATACAAGCATAATGCAAGAGCAAGAGAAAACTTGGGTGCACAACAAATTGTATTTACACTTCAAGCAATTTTTTCACTGTGCATGCAGTTTAAACTCTAAAGCAATTTTTGTCAAATTTACTGTTGAAATTCTGAAGCATTCAAAGTTAGTATTGTTCAAAGTACTAGGTACCACTGTAAATTACATTACTTTAAATATACAGGCATCCCTTACTTAACATTTTTCCAGTATAACTTCTTTTGATTTTTAATACCTAAAGTTCCTATTATGTTGCCACCCATCTTTATTTGTTAAGGACAGTCCTTACTTCAATGCCCTTCTGTCTTTATTTAGAAATAAAATATCCTTTCTAACAAAAAAATAGATAGTAAAAAATATTTTGGCTAATATATTCATAGATGGCAGTTATTTGCAAACTGAATACATCAAACTCACTCTACAACTATTAGTCATGCTGCAAATTGTTTCACTACTTGAGTTGTGATTGTGAGTTATACACTGCATAAATATAATGCTCTCTCAATTCTCAATGTGTTGTGAGTTTCAATTTTCTTTCAGTTTTGAAATATTATAATTTTGGCATGTGCACCATGAAAAGCTGAAAACTATTTTGATACTCCCTATCTTGCTGTATTGTTTACCTCAAAAGTTGAAGAAATTATCAAAACAGTAAGTTTTATTGTTTCAGTGTGTAGTATATTAGTAGTACCTAATTAGTATATAACTCGTGCATGTTGAGGTAATGTTTGGTGATGGAGATGGACAATTTACATATACCATAGGTTAAAATAGTGCTGGTGACTGAACTGAACGGTAGTAGTGCAATGATGGTTGATGATGCAAATGTTCATGACTCTAGTCATAAGATAATCATTTTTCCATGCCTGGAGGTCTTTATTTCATACCTCTTTTCATAGGTAAAACAAAAAGATATTTTGTTATCCTTTCAAACAAGGCTTCCTCTCTTTTCTAATCAGAAATTACAACAGTATAATAAGTCATATTTATAAATAAGGTTCAAGTAGACAATATAAAAACAAGGGAAGTAAAACATGAAGGACATAGAGGTAAAAAGAATTAATGTTTCCAGCATACTTGTACTTCTTTTCCTAGGGTCCAATGCATTAAAATCATGTGGGAAAATTTAAACACTTGGCTACTTGAGAGTATTTAATACATATACAGTAGTATTATGCTTTTGTATTTAAAGAAACAGAAGAACAAAGAACAGATTTGCAACAGTTCAATTTGTAAAGCATTAGACAGAAGTATTCTTCTTTGTCATTGTCAGTCCCAAGCCCTGATAAGAAAGGAAGAGGATTGGGCTTGGGACCAGCAACTCCACCCCATAGAATCTGTTGCTGCTAAAGAAACACAAGCAGACTTCAGAAAACCGAAAACTCTCAGTGTAGTACTACAGGAAATTTTCATTAGTTCAAAATTTAAAACATAAAACTTCAAAGTATCAAATTTTGAATTATTTGAGACTTACATATTTCTGTACAACATGCTAAATACCAGGTAACTGATGTAATTTATTAATTAAGCAAACAAAATACGGCTACTTATACAGAATGCTATTAGACAGGCTGACACAATACACTAAAAACAACATAACACCCATTAATTAACAATGCCTTACTGTCCTTATTTCTAATTTTATCTTTAATCATCTATTTGGACATTGCTTATTAGTAGGACGTTACACTGGAGTTTAATATTTGATACAAAATTGGCAGTTAGATCAGAAAAAACAAAACTTTTATTAAAATTCACCCGTAGTAATAATTTTTTACAGAAAAAATTATTACTATACACTTTTACAGGATATTCTGGAATAAATTTTTGGAATATCCTGTAAAATTACCTTAAAAATTATTTACAGGATATTCTGAAATCTAAATACAGCATAAAAGGTACAGATGAGTTAATTACTGGATTATTAAAAAATCAAATTAAACAATCATTTCGAATGATGAGTTTAGACATTAAATCAACGTATACATCAATTACTTTGGAATTAGTTAAAGAAAATCTAAGTATGTATAACACACCTAAGTATATAGTAGACTTAATTGAATTTGTTTTTAAAAATAATTATTTTAAACTTCCTACAGCATTTTACAGACAAAAAAAAACGGAATTTCAATGGGATCTGTTATCGGACCTAAACTAGCAGATATCTGTATGATTACTATAGATGAAAAAATATCACATTTCTCGGGTATTTGTTATTATGTGAGATACGTTGATGACATCATCATAATAATACATGATTCACAAAAAATCATAGCTAAAGAAGTTGAAAAATATGCAAACAAGTTAAATAATAACCTAAAATTCACATATGAAGATGAAATAATCAAAACCTGAATAATCTCGATATTACTATGAAAAGAAATGAAGAAAAATTATACTTTTGTAAGTATGAGAAACTTTGTAACACTAAAAGAACAATTAACTATAAATCATACTGCCCAATAGAAATCAAAAGAAACACCTTTCTGGTGGAATTAAAAAAAATACTGAATAGAACAACATTAAAAGAAGATATTGAAAAAGAAGAAAAACAACGTTTTAAAAAATATTTATTGAATGATTACCCAAAGAAACTTATAAGTAAGTGGTTTGATTATATAACTAATAGATTCAATGAGTAAGTGGTTTGATTATATAACTAATAGATTCAATGTTAAAAAAGAAAACATCAATACTAAATACATTCAATTCCCATATATAACCATTTATATGAAATATATAAATCACAATTTTATAATTTTTCTACTTGTGTTGTAGCAAAGCAAGAAAACAAATTATTTGATAGAATAAATTTCATTAATAAAGAAGATCAAAAAGTACAAAAGAAGCAATTGGAAGTTGCAGGAGTAGTTTACAGAATATTATGTACGTGTTTACAACTAAAATGCTACGTAGGAGAACCAGGGAGAAAGTTGGAAAAACATCTTAAAAAACATAAGGCAGCCGTCAGACTAAGACGTAATGAATCACCTTGGTACCAACACTGCAATAATTTTAAATGTAAAATTAATAGAAATAATGTAAACATTTTATATAAAGAAGAAAATATGGTAAAAAGATGGATTAAAAGAATATTATTGTATAATGAGTTATGCAAATGTTATACATTTGAATACGGGTATTATTGTCAATGCATACTGGGACAGTATTGTCTATATAAAGGAACACTTGCTGACTGATATTTGTATCTACTGATGAGGCCAGAACAAGGTGAAATGCATATGGATTGATTCAGAAAAAAACGTAAAATAAATATTTACTTATTGATTGTTAGTAAGTCTCTGTTGTAAATCCCTTGAAGTCACAATAGAATGAGTTTTTATTTACTTGATAAATTGTTCTAAAAATGGTTTTTATTTTTAGAATTATAATTTCTTATATGTATATACAACCAACCCCAATGTTTTAAGTTTATCTTTTATACATATTATCCACCTTGATGGACTAAATTATGTAACAGCAGATTATGCTTACACACAATGATGTGGTCACATGAACTAAGTCTTCATCTGAACCATTTTATTTGGTTTAAACACAAACAATTTTACATTAATAATATATAGAAGGTCGCTTTGATCACATGACCATCCATCCATCCAGTACATTATTACATTATTCCACATCCAAATATGGCATGAAAGTTTGCACACCTTTCTATATACATCAACACTACCTTCACAGCTGCAACATGAAACAACCATAAAAAAAACAAAATCCCAACAAAGTGTTTGCAAAGCCTCTTCTATGTGGCTTACAGAATTATGTTCATTCTCAAAATGTGATCAATCAATTTTGATTAAACTTTGCACTTCTGCATTGAGTTGAGGAATCCAAAAATGTAATAAAAAAAATGGGGCCCATTACTTTGTTTCTAAGATACAGTGGGGTCAAAGTGAAAATATCTGTATTCTTTGACATGATAACACCGAATAGAATTTAGAGAAAAAAAAAATCATTGTACACATCTAATGAAAAATGGATGCAACAAATGAACGAAACACAAGAACAAAAGCAATTGGTGTTGATTGCTTTGTTCTTGGATCATCTTCTCTGTAGCAGCAAGTGCAACAATCACCCGTGCAACAATCAGGTGCAAGAATTGCCTGTCTGTGCCAGGCAAATGTAAGAATACCTCTTTCTTTCTGGCTCAATCTTAATTCTATTGTGATAAAAACAAAGTTGTACAATGTCCTAGTATTTAAGTGAAAAACCTGACGAAGGGTTATAAACAAACTTGAAAATGTTTGCAGAAAGGAAAAGACCCAGTGCTACAGTGTAAGGTTAGATGCTTGTAATAAATTATTCTCCAGTTTGTTATAACAATTTAAACTTGATTAAATAAAAATATATATTACTTTATAAACATACATAACTTTATTTTTCAAATTTTTGTAGATACATTTCAAAATTAATATTTTTTATTTTATAATAAATTTTAAATCATGATAAAAATATGATCACATTTTAAAAAGAATAAACTAAAGAAAAAGTGACTCAAAAACTCTAAAAAAAATGGTGCATTTCTTAAATAATTTTTCAGAAAAATTTTCACAGCTATTGTCATAAAGAAATTTTACATTTTCAAATGTAAAAACATCTGTTAATCAGTATACCATACTAGAAGTCCATGGTGTTAATGATGCCTTTGCATTCAACTTTAATTTTATTTCCATTAATCAATGTATTACATCAAGTTTGTAACTCATCCAAGCCTATGATAATGATATATATACTTAGAGCATTCTTTTAATCCAAAATTTTTTTTGTTAATTTATCAGTTTAATGTTATGTGACAAAGTATATACCTATTTAATTATTCGTAAAATTTAATTAAAATATTTCAAATTATATATTAATTATTATTATTATTAATCACCATAAATTGTTTTCTTTTGTGTGCCAATGTGCAAATGTTTTTAAATATACTGTAGTATGCATATTTTATTATTTGTAGGAATAAATTTGATTTTTTTTTAACTACTTAGTAATAATTATTAATTGATTCATAAAATATTCTGTTTTGTATGCTAATATTAACAATTTTCAGGGAAATGTTGTATGTAAAATTTATATTCTGGGGAAATTTTGGATCCTGAAAATATTCTGCACATCTGCTCGCAAACACTCCAGAAGCATTAAGCAAATTAAATTAAAAGGACAGGAAAAGCCTTCAGTTTTACAGAAAAAAGCTCATGCAAAATATCTTTCAAGCCAAATAAACAGTGAATGCTACCAAAACAAAACAAAAAAGCACGGAAAAGGGTTTAGCGGCGTGGCTCAGAACATGTGGTTGAGGTCAACGTGGACATCGTGTCCGGCTCACCAGTTTAGCGGTGTGGCTAAAATCCATATGCGGCACGTTTCAATGCTAGGCAGAATTCATCTGGGCTGCATCCTACCTTGTCCGTGATGTCCACGTTGACCGCGACCAGACATTCTGCGTCCTTTGTTCGTCAGCAAAGATTAACTGAGAAACTGATCCAGGTGAATAATTTACTTTATTTGAATCAGCCATGCGATATTTACAATAGTGTCGAAATATAATACAAATCCAAGATTGTCACAGCTGTCGACTCCAAAAGGTTAACTAACATAAAGTGAAAAGCTGTCTCTCCTCATTGGAATATGGAAGCAAAGTGAGGTCAGAGGGCAAAGGTCATGCAGTGGCACCCTCTGACCTAAAAGGGCATTCATAACATGACATTGGTAAAACAAACAACTCAGAAGTAAAGTTACAGATGCTAATACTTGAGTAATTGAATTATGGCACCCCATAGTTTTTGACTGTATTAGAAATGATGGTCTATAGTTGCATTTGTATAATGTAGCTTTAAATAAACAGGAAGCTAGTACATCTCTATCACTATTTCTCCCAATGCTTGTGTGGTATGGTTGCATCTAGCTTTATATATATATAAAGAGTTTATACTTAAAATTAGAAATGAGAAAAAATTATCCAGTCTAAAAAAAACCAAAGCACATCAAATCACACTAATGAAAAATATAGGAGGAGAAATAAAATGTTGCATATGAAATACTCAAGCAGTTACGCAGTTACGCAGTTACCCACTTGTACAGAGGACTGATGCCCAAACTTTTCAATTGGCAGGCCAAACTGTGTAGAAGCTATAGATAGATTGGTCTCAACTATTTGGTATACTCCCTATGTACTGAATATAATATAATGTAAATGTATATATATAATACTTTACAAGCCTATTTCTATCATAAGTGATACGTCAAATTTTAGAGGTACCGAAATAATAGTAGTTTGGGGACCACTGATACAGAAGAACATAAGAAAGACATCCAAGCTGTAACAACAAACTTCGCATAGATGGCTAAAAATTATAACATCCAAATATTATGTATAGGACAGCACACATAATACTGTTATACTACTGGAGTCAAAACCATTATTTCTAAAAACAGAAAAAAATTATGATAAATGTTAAAAAGAATCAGGTAATTAACACTAAGAAAGAAAATGCCAGTTACCCCATGGATATTGGCATTAATGAGATGAACTCACAGAGATTAAGTAGTTTTACGTAATAAGTTGTTCTGTTCTAAGATATACTTTCCATTTAGGTGGATTGTTTTGTAAATCAGTTTTAGATAGGTTTTACCATAGTTTCAAATTTAGTAAAATAATTATCATTTTTTTGTAGATAAATAAATCATCATATATAGCATAAAATTTAACTACTAATTTTATGTTTTATGTTTTATGATTTTATGTTATATGTTTTTATACAATACAGGGAAAATTGGCTTAAAATGACACATCCTAAGGAAAATGTAACAACAATATTTTATTACATAAAATGCTTAATGATTTATTGATAGGTAATATTATACCAAATAATACAAATAAAACCAACAATAATAACTGAAAAATTCAGATTGTTTTTAATTAACAGATGATTCAAAAAATAGATACTCTTTCATTTACCCTATTTGCTAGAATAAAACCTGAATCAGTTTTTGCATAAATTGCATATAAAGTCGTTTTTCTCTCAGTGAGGCCTACATATTTATTATCTGCACACAAAGGACATTTCTTACATTTAAGACATGTCTTCTCTACCTGCACTTAAAAATCAACAAACAATAATAAAAACCTTTTAATATGCAATCTTTTTATTAAATCTTCTAATGCTTTCAGTCAGTTGATTGACCTTCAGGGAAAAAAAGTTAAAAAATTCCAATTTATAAAGAACAAAAAATCAAACATTATTAAAAATTTTCTTTTACATCTAATGCACATGTCCGGTATCAATATGTGAATAGATAATTACAATACAAGGGATAACATAACATCCAAAAATACAAATAAAATAAAAATAACACAAGTAACATAACCAGCAAAAAACATGCCTATTACTTTTACCATCTGTGAATTTTTTCTAACTAATATATTCATTTGATTCGCTAACACAAGGTGTGTTTCTATTTCAACACTTGGCAGTATTCCATCTTTATTTAATTTAATATATTCATATTAACCATGCCCTCTGTGCCACCAAACCTTTATTTGATTCTCTAAACTTTATTGTCTAGAGAATCAAATAAAGCTTGGTTGGTCTTGTGTATGTGTCATGCTTCAGCATACTTCATGTGTAGCTTGTGTTATTTTTGCCCATTCCCATTCCACTATAACTTCTGTGCGGTGACCAGTTGCTCATTTTGTATGTTACCTATATGCTCTTTAACCCTTTCTTTTAACGACCTCCCTGTGGCTCCAATGTAGTGTAGTTCTTTTTGAAGCCTTTTATCTTGTACGGGTATTCTATAAATTCCAAGAATAAGGCTCTATAAGGTCCATAGTTGTCAATAGATGTCCATACATAGCATTTTGTATATTGTAAGATTCCTTTTAAATTAGAAAAAAGCATTAGAAGAGTGCACATCAAAAGCATTAGAAGAGTGCACATTAAAAGGTTTTTATTGTTGTTTCTCCAGATTTACTGTATTTCATCCCATGATTGTCTCTGTTACTTCCTCTTGTTATTTTACTCCAACATAATCTAAATTATTAAATCATCTAAAAGTCACAAGTGCTCATTATCATTATATAAAATATTAGCAACTTGAACATTCAGTCAAGCAGCTGATGTTATTATTCATTACGAGTAAAATGAGATAACTAATAATATAACATAATATGATGTCTACAAAGACAAAAACACAAATTATTATATTGCAAAGTAGAATTTTCTTGATTTTCTTTTTCTTTCAAAAAAATACTCTTCATAATTTCAAAACTCTGTAATGATTGCAGTTGCTACCTTCCAAGCATCATATAATGGTAAGTTCAAATGTATTTTGTACCATTTTTCAAATACAGTTGAACTAGTTTATAACTAGCATGGATAGAATGACTTCAGGATTATAACAAACAAAATCCCATAATAATTTTAATTTACGTGTATTTTGCTCACGTTATAAAGAGTGTACTTCAAGGATATACCAAGCAAATTTCTGATAGCTCTGCAAACATTTAAACATTCATAACTGTTTAAGTAGTAAGAAATGCCATACCAAATTCTTGGAAAAAATAAAACTGTAAGTACTTAGTTTTATGGCCTGTTTGGATTACAAGCCTATTTATTACTTACTTTTTAAACATTGTCCCTCTCTTTGCTGACTACCTTCCAGACTTGCATTCTTAATTTATCTAAACACCACTACTAACCAAAATCAGGCAAATTATTGATTAGTATTATGTTTAAATATGAAAAAATAAATTGTTTAATATTAAGAATATTGTAGTTTATATAACCATTTTAATAAAAGTACACTATAATTTGATTACATAATTTTTGTTTCTTGAATCTAAGCCATGAATCAACTTATTGAAAATTAAAACGTATAGTAAATAAATTCCACTAATGGCACAGTTACAAATATTCCTGTCTGCGGGGCATCTCCTACATGTTGGTGTCAACAGCAGTTGCCCATTCTCACCCTAGTTATATCATTGCTCTTCACAAATGAGTAATGGTTATAATGAAAAAAATCTTGCTAGTCTCCTAGTGCTCATTATAACCAAGTTCAACGACACAGTCAATGTACCATTTTAACCGATGTGTCATTTTAGGCCAGGTTCCCAAAAATTTTTAACAACTGTATTTTTGTTCAAATTTCTAAAGTCAAAAACATTTTTATTATGATTTTACCAGAATCATTATCTTGAGGAGAAAGTACAGGTTGAGTACAGCTTGCCATTTTCACATCATCATCAGAGCTATCTGTAGATTCTTTATATGCTCCTAAATAAACATATGTTGATATTTAATAAATTAATTTTATGTATTAATTACAGAAGAGATTAATAATTTTAAAATAATTAAACTTAAAATATTTCTTTGATTCACTAACACAAAGTGTGTTTCTATTTCAACACTTGGTGATATTCCATCTTTATTCAGTTGATCAACTGAATAAAGATGGAATATCACCAAGTGTTGAAATAGAAACACACTTTGTGTTAGTGAATCAAAGAAATAAGACAACACAGTTTCAGAAGATTTTAAACTTAAAATATTCATAAATAAAAAATAAATATTAAAAAGTAATGACTATTATCCAGAAATCAAAACTGAAATTTTTTAAAAATTGAAGTTTTAATACAGTAAAACTTACAAAAGCCTGAAGTGCACAGGTCTAAGTATTCTGACTTAATTATATTAGATTTTATATCTTAGGCGGACTGAAATAAGAAAATGGTTGCTGCTTCAAATTGTGAACATACTTTTTTTACCAAATGTCAATTTAAATATAATATTTGCTATATTTATTGAAATAAACTCAAAATAAGAAAAAATGACTTAGAATGTAAAATACAGTAAAACTTTGATCTATCATTTTTGGCAGGACTTGGAGAAAAAACAACTGACACAGGAAATCAATTGACAAGAAATTTATGATGTTGTTATTGTTTATTTCATATCAAACGTGAATTTTTCAGTGATACACCTACAAGATGGTTCTCTGTAATACTAAACAATATGGCACTTATGTATGAATGTGTGTTTATTCTACATTTTAAAAAATTGTTAAGAATAATTTGTTCTGTTTTCTTTTGGTAAGAATACCTAAAGTATTAATATTTCAGAGGCAGCCAATCACAAAAATTCGACACTCTGTAAGAATGCATTACTTATATGGCAAACAACAACAGTACAGTATAACGTGCATTCACCATTACTAATAAATCTGAAGACATCTATATTGGTATAAAAGATTATGCGAAAAAATGCATTTCTAATTTTTCGGATAACAAATTCAAATACATGAATTATATGCATATTATGTACTGAAAATGAATATTGTATGTCACAATCTTCATTTTCAGTACATAATATGCATATAATTTACGATGGCAGCCATCTTAATGTCTGTTTTCAGTGCTTGGAACCTGACTGCACTAGTGCTGCAGCAGATAACTTAAAGCAGAAATTGCTTAACTGTCTTTTAGCAAAGCAACTTTAAGTGGTTTTACCAAAAAAAGCACCCAATATGTACAATAAAATAAAATACACTTAATTAGTATGTAAGTAATCACAAAAATTATCCACAAAAAGATAATCTGTCTTTCAGCGTGATTACAATATTATAGTATAATATTGTATTTTATTACCCTATTAGATAAGTACAGTATATTAATTAAGAGGAGATATTTGGGGAATTGGTTTAGTTTTTAACTTGTTTTTAACATTTAAATATTGAAAGCTTTTATTATTAGTACTCAATAATCAGTGTCTCAATTTAGCACCCTCTATTGTAGGTAGAACAATTGATGAGAGATAATATTTTTCTTAACACACAAAAAATTTTTATTTTTAGTGTGTTAATATTTATACCGATCCCATTGGTTTTAATAAATTGAATTAATATTTTTCTTCTAGTTAAAATACAGAACAAATATTCAGGGAAAACGAACTACGTGGGAACAAAAACACGGAAAAAAATTAACATTATATATACGGGTCCTTATTTGGAACTGGAAAAAACAACTGATAAATACATAAAAATGGTTGATATAGGAACGACAGATCACGATTTCACTGTATACATTACTGTATACAGTGAAATCGTGAAACCTCAATCTGTCGTACCCATATCAATCATTGTATATTGTAAGACTTTACAATCCAAGTTTTAACTTAAGCAGTTACAGATGAGGTAAAGTTCAGATTGGTTGTGGTTTTTGCAGAGAACGGTACGACAGCAGATTAACTGAGTACAAACAATTTTTATTATAAAAAAAAGAAAATAAATGAATATCTCATACAAATGTGAGTTACATGGACACTTTGGAATATATGGAAAGATGGGTTCATTCTTCAGAAAACAAAACAAAGAAGGGTAAAACTGTAGTTTCTTACCATTACAAATTTTCAACTTAATTTTTGTTTTAACACACACATATTCAATAGAAATTTCCAAAACACATGGAATTATTTTGTGCTGTATTGCGTTATTTAATTTGATGTGATTGCAGTGGACTTTGATAGATCCAAAAGCAGTGCAATGGCCCACACTAATTGCTTGATCAGGTGACATTTCATCATCATCTCCCACTGGAAGTCTGTCAACTCTATACCACATGCCATTCTGATGGTACCTGTGCTGGAAGATCTCTATGCAATACTCTCCTTCATACTTAGGCTAGATGCACATTGATGCAGCAAAAATATCTTTATATAAAATGTTTTTCTAAAAGTAAAACATATAGTACANTAATATTTAATAAATGCTGCTGATTAACATGTGTTTCAGTTTAATTAAATACTTGAATAAGATCGAATATGATTAGCAAGATTATATACAGTGTACTCTTGCTAATTCGGCCCTTAATAATTCTTTCTCCTAACTATCCGACATATATCCCAATGTGATCTGTTCGCTTCCATTTCCATGAAAATGTTAGTCATGCCACATCCTCCATTCCTGTTTACTCGGGTGTAATTTATGTGTATAGTATTGTAAGCGCACACTGTATTACTTACCCGCCTGCTTCCGAAAAAAATCAATAGTCTAAGGGCGACATATCACGTCATTCATTGTCTTTAGTACTACACACTCTTAGTAATCCGACATCCTTACTAATCTGGCCGGATTAGCAGGAATCTAGTGTATTCATAATTATAAGATAAAATAAAATGTTAACACATATTGTAATAACAATTACATTTATTCGAAGTGAATAAATAAGTCGATATATATACACACATCGATATCCATTTAAATTAAATAATGGCTCAATAAATAAATAGGAATTTTGTTTTAAATAAAACACGTCTTTCCGTATTTGAACACAGAAATTTACATTACATTTGGATTTCTAATGCAAGATTTCTGGCATAAATTAAGATGTAAATTTCTGGTTTTACAAATAAATTATATTTTGGAAACATTATTTATTTCCTTTTAAAATTATTAAATATATACAAAATAACCTATTTTATACATAGCCTAAATATTTCCATAGTTTAATATGGACAATTTAATATGTAGTTTAATACTACACAGTAAGCATTTCGTTTAATGTTCAACGTGTTAAACACGTTGACATTGATTACTTCTTTTTATTCGAAATAAACTTCTCAAACGATCTAAAATAGATCTTTTATTGCTAGTTGAAAATTGTCTCCACGCTGTATAATCGTTTGCGGAAGATCTCCTCATTATTAATGTACCACAGGATCTTAAACTACTCCCACAATAAATACAAGTAATGATGAAATAAATGATACAAATTATTATTATTATACCAACAATAATTCCGATAATAGTAAAAATCCTTGATCCAATATTTTGAAAAGNCAGCAAAAATATCTTTATATAAAATGTTTTTCTAAAAGTAAAACATATAGTATATGTTGAATAACTCAATACATAATTACACAAAATATTTTAACTTCAAGCAAATTCATCTTGTATGATGGCATGTGCACACTGATCAAGCAAAGCACCTTTCTGCAAAAGATCTTGCTACATTCTTTTTCATGCATGCATGGTGAACAGTTGTTGTAATTTCAACATTGTACTGTACCTTATAAAACCATAATGTTTTCCAATGATGAAGTGTGTGCAATTCTTACATGCAACTGTGACAGGAAGACAAAAAAGTGTTTGGCAGCATCTAATTAATCAAAAAAGAAGTGAAGAATATACAGGTAGGCCTCATACAACGTGGTAGATACGTTCCGTGAAAATACCACGTTGTGGGAAATTGCGTTATAGGAGACACCAACTTAATACAAAAACTGGGATTCGGTTCTAAAAAGAGAAAAACTTGACGTTTGAATGGCGTTTTCTGAATTTTTCAAACCAGCCATTGCTAGCCATGAATTTAAACCTTATTTCATCAGCCGACGACTGTCCGATTTGTTTTAAATAATCAAATATTTTTAAGGCTTTGTGTTTAACTGCATTTTTATTTAAAGGCAACCGTTTCTTGTTCATATCTTCTACCCATAATATTAGCGCTTGTTCCATTTTTTTTTTCATTATAGGTGCTCTCGGACGAGCAACATTTTTCGCAAGAATAGATGATCCGGTTGCGACTGAATTCCTAATATTTTCTTCCTATTGCTTAATCGACCGAATAGTTCACTCATTTAAAATGCCTATCACTATCAGCTATCCGCTCTTGATTTTTAATTCGATCCAAAATTTCTATCTTTGTTTGAAGAGATATATTAATAAATTTCCTTTCTAACGACGGTCCTTTCTTTTCATTCGACATTGTTATGGCTAAAATTTTTTCAAGCAGTTTTGTGGACAGTAAAAATCGCAAAAAATAACTTCCCTTCACTATGTTGTTAAAAATATACACCCAATAAAAGTTTATACTGTATTTTGGACCATTTTTACGGTCCCCACCTATTGAAAGAGTATAAATTATCAAAAATTCAATGATATATTTGAGTATTTATGGTAACTGATGCACATCTGTCTAGATACCAGTCTTCCAATGAAACTTTCATGGGAATAACACGCCAACGTCGACAAACAGCTGTTTTCGAGGACATTTAGCTCTGTAGCATATTACGCAATCCGTTGCGATTTTTCTGTTATGTGAAAGATAATTCGTTTCTAAATACCGTAAACTGCGTTGTAAGAAAATTTCCGCATTTTTCCAACCGCGTTGGAGCAAAAACGCGTTGTAAAGGTACCACGTTGTAGGAGGCCTATCTGTAGTTCTGAATAATTTATTAATGCTAAAACTAAATTTTGAAACTAATTTGATAAGATTTGACTGTTTAACAATATTTAGAATGAAATCAAAAGATAAAATATGAAAATATGACACTAATCTACAACAGAGCTACATGTTTATTTTGTTATAATCAACTACATCTGCAAATGTGAGTGATACATGGAAGAGGATGGCATTTGTCTGCAATAGAATAGTATTCAACACACAGAAATAAGGAGAGGATGGATCTCTTTGATAAAATGGAGATCTGAAAGATATCCTTGAAAGAGATAGGACAGGTTGTTCAACCTTTTTTCCTAATGGGCCAAATTAGAAATTTACATATATTCAGCGAGCCACAAAGGTATTTTATATAAATATTGGGTTGTTTGGAAAGTAATTTGGTTTTTTTTCTGTGGAAAAAAAAAACAATATTTTTATGATAAACTAGCTTACCCATCGCGCATTGCTGCGATCTCAGAAGAAAAGAAATTTAAGCAAACTCGTTATGACAAAATTCAATTTACATTTTATAATTTTTATTAAAACTTNCGAGAAATTCCGATTTTTTTTTGTTTGTTATTTTTTATTAAAGCAGTATTTAAAATAAATAAATTAATGATAATAATATTGATATAATTGAGTCGTAAAGTATCGCTTGTATTTGTATTTTATACGAGATATTATCTGGATAATTAATTTTCTAGCAAAGAACACATTAAAAGCTTTTTACAGAGTGAGTTACGTCTAATTTCAAAGCACACTAAAGTCTGAAATAAAATGGGATAAGGTGTGAAAGTGGCTCTTTTTTTTCTCTCTTTTTGGTATTAAAGAAGAAACAGTACAACGTCGAAATGCGGTAGCTGTTTTTCTTCACTTCCTACTTCATTGTTTACACATTGTTATTTGAGTTTAAAGATGGCCATGTGGATGGCTTTGTAAAGAACTTTTCTAAAATAAAAGTAAAATGGATTGTAAAAAACTTTCCTGTATATCACGAAATAAATAATAATTATATTATTTTTTTAATATGTTGTATTTTCATACGGCAATATTTTGTCTTTCCTTTTTGGTGGCCTTGTTTACATTGACATAAACAGTGCGCAAGCCACAAGATGACATCTTTTAGTTCTTTAATAACAGATAAAAATGATTTAATGGGGCTGTTCATAATTTAAGTAACGCAGATATGAACTGGTTTGTATGCAGGTAATCGTTACAAGAGTGCGTTACAAGAGGGGAGTGTTTAAAAAAACATTATGTAATATAGACCCTCGACTTTCCGGTGACAGAAGGATTCACTTTCGTTTTTGAGTGTTGCATAGCGAATCTTACTGTTTATGTTACCGCTTTTTACGTTATACCGGTACATGTAATTAATAAAATAACGTAACGGGTCTGTACCCCGTCCTGTATATTATTCCTTAGAATAGAGATGATGAATCTTTTTAATTGGAAGGCCACATTGAGTTTCAAAAGTAACTCCTAAGGCCGTATGATCTATTGTAGATTGCATAAGTACAGTATATACATTAAGTATATATTCATCAATTATATATATAAACTGGATTTAGATACTTGCAGATCTTTATCAAAAAAGAGGACAGAAACGTATTTTCATAACTAACTAGCTTACCCGTCGCGCATTGCTGCGATCTCAGAAGAAAGGAAATTTAAGCAAACTCGTTGTGATAAAGTTCAATTTACATTTTATCATTTTTATTGAAACTTATTATTATTAATTTTCATCGGAAAAAACATTTCAAAGTGTCGTTTCAATTGTATTTATTTATTGGAGTGCTTGTGGATACACGATATTTTTTGTTTTTCCGTCTGGTGCGTATACGAATAAATCAGAAGGTTTTCCAACGCGTGAGCTGGCCACAACAGTTGTCCATGTGAGAAGCACGGATTCTCCAAATCTAGCCCACACACTTGCAGCGATTGTCCTTGTGCTTTGTTGATGGTCATTGCAAAAGCGATTCGCACCGGAAACTGCAAACGTTTGAATTCGAATGGCATATCTGTTGGGATCATTGGAACACGTGGCAACAGTACATCTCCCCCCTTGAATTTCCCATTCAAAATTGTAGCTTCGATGACATTGTTCATCATCTTTTTCACCGAAAGTCTTGTACCGTTGCAAAGTCGTGGTGGATTGATGTTACGGAGAAGAATGATAGGCACGCCAGTTTTCAATCTTAAAATGTGTGGTGGCATTCCTGGCAAATCTAGTGAATTCAAGAATTCCGTTGGATAATTGACAACTTCGTCTTGATTCATAACAATATCGATGGACTTATACGTTGTCGCTTCGCCTGGTATTCTGTTTTGAATGCTGAAATTGATATCATTGACATCTTTGTTCTTAGCTGCTAATATAGCACGTGCACTGAGCCACTGATGATTTTTGTAATTCCACGCGATATTTGGGAAAACCTTTTGAATCAATTCACCTTTGGTTGATGTCATCTTACAAAAATTTGTTGGCAATGTGATACATTGTGTAGACCTGTCTATTTCCATCTTCCCATTCCCAATATCCAGCAATTGTTTTGCAAAACGTTCAGTGGATACATCATTTTGTAATTCAATACGCATATTGGTTTTCAAAGTCAATTTCTTTACTTGTCGCCATAGAACTGATGATTTCAGACATGCATTAAGTTCATCAGCGGGTGTTGAACGTGGTATAACTGGCAGAGTTTGTCGAAAATCACCAGACAATAAAATGAGTGCTCCACCGAAGGGCTGTCCATTTCCCCTCAAATCTTTCAGTGTACGATCAAGCGCTTCCAATGCTTTTTTGTGAGCCATTGTGCATTTGTCCCATATGATAAGTTTACATGTTTGGAGAACTTTGCCCATTCCGGAATTTTTGGTGATATTGCATGTTGGCGTCTCAGTGGTTTGCAAATTTAATGGCAATTTCAGTGCTGAATGTTCGACCACCATCCAAAAGTGTTGCCGCAATTCCAGATGATACAATTGCCAGTGCAATTTTATTCCGTGATCGAACAGTTGCCAAAATTAGTGAAACGAGAAAAGTTTTGCCTGTACCTCCGGACGCATCTATGAAGGACAATCCGCCCGTTTAATTTGTAATTGCTTGCTTTATTGTGTGATATACAATGCGTTGTTCTGAAACCAATTTCGGAAGATTCGTTTCAAGAAATATACCCAAATCATCGACATCGAAGTGTGTTTCACGTTGCAAATCACGATCATATGCGTCATTTGCAGATCGATTCGGTGCACACATTCCCAACTGCCCCAATCCTTTGTTAACGATTGTCAAACATATATCCTCGATCGAAACCAACGCCTCATTATACACGTGTGGTGTGAATTGCATGTCTGGATTCTGATTCGTTGCTTGCAAACGACGTAGGATGTCTTCACTCATGTAATCTTTGTATTTTTCCCAAAGATCTTTCGGATTGGATGGGAAACACGTCAATATTATCGCAAATAACGTGCGTATTTGCTGTGGTTGAGCAGTATTCGATGCATCAGCGAGTGTTGTGTCCCACTGTGCATCGTTTTCAAGAAGATTTAATTCTTGGCAAGCTTCTCGATAGGTCGCACATACTTCACCATTCACTCTTCTCAGTTCTTGGAAGGATTTCGGTCCACGTACGTTAAGTAACAGTAATCGCAAGTAAAAACATTCTTGATTGTTTGGATGAACCGTATAAAGACGGCCTAACACGTCGGATGAATATAAATTCGGATGTCTTTCAACTGGTTTCCCCTGTTTACGACGTTGAAACTTTTTTGCTGATGCATTCCATGTGTAGTATTTTGGCACTTCTGAGTAAAGTAGCGTTTTTGCGAACAAATCATCTGTGCACAATGAGAAGAACGCAGTTAACATTGTTTTCGGTGGCGATAATGCTCTTGCATGTACGTTTTCCGTTGTAAAATACACGCGCTGCCCATTTTCAAGATGTACTGCCAAATGAACAACTGTTGGATGACGTTCATGAATTGGAAATGAGAAAATACGCCAAACTGCTTCATTGGTACTAATGTAGCGTCCCAATTCATATCGATCGATTTCATTGATTGGTGCAGATGCATTTCCCACTCCAAAAACTGCCATATCGCTTCCTTTGTTGACATATTTGCAAATGTATTTGATCGATTTCACTGAATTACAATACTCGACATTGATGTGTGCTTTGAACGTCTTTGAGAGTAATGGTGAATACGGCACAACCCAATGATTATCGACTTCAATGTCATTGTTGCATACTTTTAAAGTGATGAATTTGCCACCATCTTCAGTTGATCGTCGACGATATTGTGGATATCCATCATTTCCAGTGATAGTTTCGGCGTGTAAGTGTCGTGGATAGCGTTTCGTGCATTTTCCATCCTTCATGCACCGAGAATTGTTGTTGATCGCGCCGCATGGACCATGAATCAGGTTGTTGGTAACAACTTCGAATAAGCCTGGATCAATGTCGACATCTGGTATTTCTGCTGAGATGACTTCATCAATTTTGTCTGGTGTAATTTTGTCGATCAACCAAATCAAAATATGTGCATGTGGTAATCCTTGTTTCTGCCATTCAATGGAATACATCCAACAGCGTGTCTCCCCAAAAACATGATGTTTGACAATGAAATCCATCATAGATTTCAATTTTTGTTTGAACACACGTGCAATGATGTCATGGCGATCCGAAGACTATTTCTTCCCACGTAGGATTGCATGTAAATGTTATGAATAAATCCGGACGGCCGTATGCGCGAACATAAGTCATTGCATCTTGTGCGTATTCATGCATGTGCCGTGGGCTTCTTGTGAATGTAGCAGGCAATATGACCATTTTCCCTAGTTCATTGGGATTGCCATCAGTAGCAATTGCATCGCGTAAATGAATATATTCTTCAGAGCACAGCTTGGTTTGATTCAATCGAATGAAAAGAAGTCGTTCGGTCTCGATTTTTGCATACATATCGACAATGTATTGATGGAATAATTTCCGACATTTCAAAATGTGGTTGTCTGTGTTCTCACGAATCATCAATCGATATGAATAGTAATTCATGGCACTGACTTTCTTATTGGTGTCCTCATCTGTTTGTGGATTTCTCATTTTGATGTTGAAATGATATCCATCTTCTCCTTGCCAGAATAAAATTGGATATTGCAATGCATCGTATGAGCGATGAGTTTCGGAGACTCGCTGAACATTACCATCTCTGCGATGAAGAACTATATCACGCGAGTTAAATTCTTCGCCAACTATGACGATCGCCACTTCATTAATTGTTGGTGTGTTGTATTGTCTTTCATGTTGGCCAGCTGGTGTTTTGTCAGCTCTAATGACAAGTACATAATCATCAGCTGGCATTCGCTCGAGGGCCGTCCTGAACAGTCGAACTAATTCGTTATGTTGATCGAATAAATTTTGTAATGCAGCAACAATTTCTCGATTAGTGCCGGTATTGAATCGACAACGTTGATCAACTTGTTCATCACTGGCTCCCATGAAATAAATTTGGAGAAATTTGTGATCTGCATCCGGCAGTGGTAGAAGTGATCCAGTACGATGATAAATTTGCCCTTGCACTTTGAACGTTGGCATATAATTATCACGTATGATTTCTGTTGCACCGAACGATGTCATTTGGAAACATGAATTGTACTTGCATATGTTTGCCAAGAAATGTTTCGACTGACTTGTGTCACCTGATACCAACGTTGATAATGGTTCGGGTGGTAAATGTAATTCTGGCAATTTCACTTTTCCACCTGCGCAGCACATTCCTGGTGTTTCATTCTTGAATTTCAATGCACGGCAAAATTTGCATAACTTGTCCATTTTTTCAATAACGACACTTTGATGNCACCTGATACCAACGTTGATAATGGTTCGGGTGGTAAATGCAATTCTGGCAATTTCACTTTTCTACCTGCGCAGCACATTCCTGGTGTTTCATTCTTGAATTTCAATGCACGGCAAAATTTGCATAACTTGTCCATTTTTTCAATAACGACACTTCGATGAAGACTGTAATCATAATCAGCATCGTAATGGAACGCAGCAAGATTCAAATCAGCATGCAGTGTCCGTCTGGATCGAACATTGCGTTCTCGATTGGTTCCCAGTCTTACTCCCCGTTGGTCAATTGTTTCATTCAAGCGTGCTTGAGCAGTGCGTTCTCGATTGGTTTTCAGTCTTGATTCTCGTTGCTCGTTCGTTTGAGAAGAACGGGCTTGAGCAATACGTACTCGATCGGCTTCTAATCTTTCTTTCCGTTCCTCGTCTGTTTCTGAAGCTCGTAAAGCCTTTTTCTTTCGTGCTTGAGATGTAGATTGACCAATCGATTGACGTTTAGGGGGCATAACTGTCGACGATGCTCGCAAATTCGCTGAGAAAAATGGGAAAATCAGTATTCGAAAGATTATGAGAATTGAAATTGATTCAACTCACTATTTGTCTTCTCTTGAACTACTCTTGCTCTGGTGCTCGTCGGTTCTCTCTCTCTCTCTGGTGCTCGTCCGTTCTCTTTCTCGCTCTGGCGCTCGTCCGTTCTGTCTTTCGCTCTGGTGATCGTCCGTTTTCTCTCTCTCTCGCTCTCTGTAACTTTCTCTCTTTTCTCCACTTTTTTTCCTGCTCCTTTCTCTGGTTGGAGCTCTCTTTTTAAACACTTCTGGCATGAGAAGTGTTTAATAATTCATCATAATTCGTCATTGAATGATGAATTATTGGCAGTGTCGTCATCGGATGATGATTTATTGGCAGTGTCGTCATCGGGTGATGATTTATTGGCAGTGTTGTCATCGTAGCTAAGATAGTGTTTTCTTATTTGGTAATGACATCGAACCTTCGTAGAATCATCATCGCGTTGACGTGACTCATCTTTGCTTTGGGATACTTCTCAATCATTATTCATTGATTGCTTTGACTAAGTTCTTCATTTAATATGTAAACATTGTAGAGGTCCGAGCCTCATCGCGACACTCGACGCCGAAAACAAAAGGGGGGAGAATGTGATATTCCCCATTTTTATATATATTTTTAAAATCCTTTATAATTTTAATTATTTAATTGCTTCTTCCTCTCTTCTTTGGCGTGTTGTGAAATTTCTGATAGTTGGATAATAAACCGTTTTATTGTAATTTGTCTTTTTAAATTATTTTCAGTCGATATTAAAATTTGGAAAAGGGGGATTCCTAGATCGGAAAAATAGGCAAATTTCCTCCTACGATTTCGGTTGTTGTTCGGGATACAGTTAAGGTTTTAACAAAGTTCGAGCGAATACATAATTAGCAAAAAAAGTTAAAATAAAGTGATTAAACAAAAATTATTACAAATATCGTAAATAACAGTTCACAAATGCATATA
>NW_019385142.1:10240-47730 GCF_000671375.1 Centruroides sculpturatus | reverse complement strand
AATATGGTTGGTGTGATAGCACGTCCCATCTAAGTTATAACAGTTTCTGACAAGTTACCAAACTTGTGTGAAATTTGACATTATCGTGGTAAAACACTACACCTGTTTTGTTGATCAATTCTGGCTGCCTTTTCTGTTTGATGATATTACTCAATTTGTTTACTCGATGGTGGTACGCTTTTGAATCAATTGTTAAATTGTCCGGTAAAAGCTCCAAAAAAATTTCCTTAATATCTCACCAAAGAGAGCATCTCTCTTTAAGAACATGTGGAACCCATATATCGAGCTTTGAAATGAAACCGATTTGTTTCAAGTAATCATAAACGGTTCAATTTGACAAATTTAATCTCTTAGTGATTTCTCGTGTTGTTATTCGACAGTTTGCTTCAATTAGTATGTTTATTTTGTTTTCATTGGCTTCAACTGGCCATCCAGAACGTGGTGCATCTTCAATATTGAAATTGCCAGAATGAGTTTGCAAACCAGTTTTGGCACTGTCATTGTCAATACATCTTCGCCATACACGTCACACAATTTTTTTCTCGCTTGAACAGCATTCTTACCTTTTCGGTTATAAAGGAGCAAAATATGTCGAAAATTCTGCTTTCGATCTTCCATACTTGATGGGACACAAAAAATAAATAATTGCAAGAAATCAAACAAAATTTTTTACAAATAAGCCTTAAAATGCTAGCTGTCAAAATATACAATGATAATATGTTTAAAATAAAAATGGCAGGAAAAATATGACTAATCTGTCTAGTGGTAAAAAAACTAAATTACTTTCCGAACAACCTAATATATGCATTTTCAAATTTTAATAACAAATATATATAATTACAAAAAATATTGTATTGTTGACAGTAAAAAAATTATACTCAAAATAAAAATAAATTCAATGCAATTTTTGGCATTGCCTTCCTTTTATAATATTGTCAATATCTGCTTTTAAGGTACTGGTATTAATTCTAAGGATGTTATTTAAATGGGAATCAACAGTTCACCTATTTCTTTCAGCAATTTTGATGTTTTTCATGCACAAAAAGAATTGTTCACAACAGTATGTTATGCATGTGGGGTAGTATAGTTTTCTAACATCAATTACATCATTACAACATCAAAGTGTATCCAGTAAAACGAGAATAACTTTTACAACATTCTTTACCAAAATAAATGAAAATGTACCTAAAAAATTTACTGTGCAATGGGCTGCATAAAAATATTAAGTGGACTACGGGTTGGACATCCCTGAGATAGTAGGAGAAGAATAACATATGTTGAGGCAACTAGGTATAGGTAGATATTTGAGGGCAAGAGGAAGACATGAAGAAAGGGAGAGTAAGAACAACTTTTGAAGCAAAAGTGTAAGACAAAGAACATGGAAGGGGAGAAGCATTGGCACACACAAAATTTAATCTGGGGAGCTGAATTGAACAGATTAAAAAAGTTTTTAATGTGAATTCAATAAAATTCCCACCTTACATGACTGCTAATTCATAATTAGTATAGAAATAGAAGACATGACATAATGTAAATAAAAAATAAATTTTAATTAGAAAATGATTTTCTAGTATTTGTTTTCCTTTTTCTTTGGAGGGTGCTAAGGGCTCCTTGGCTCCCCTCTAGGTGCACCACTGGGGACAAGGCAGAGTTGGTAGCTGAGATTAGAGAGCAATAGCAGAACAGGTATGAATATAATTCATAATTACAGTAGAAAAGATGAAATAATTAATGTAAGGAATAGAATAGAGGCAACTAAGATATAGATGTAGAAAGAATACTGATTACATAAAACCCAGCCTTGAAATCCATTTACACATCTATCAACAAAACACAAAATCAACATTGCATACAGGAGAACCCCAACTGTATTTGACACGTTGCATAATGGAAAGGACCCATCTCACCTGAGTAAATTACCAGGCATATACCAAATCCCAGTGAGAGATGAGAGATTCAGTAGGGATTTGATCTACATAGGATCAACAAAACACTCGATGGGGACCAGAATTAAGGAACACAAAGCAGGTATACAGTACAACAGAGCCACCACGTCACTCGTGATTTATGCGTCAGAACTGGGCATCAATGTAGACTTCGCAGGGGCATCGTTAATAGTCAAAACAACACGCATGGAACACCTCAAATGGCTAGAAGCGATAGAAATATGTAAGGCGCACACTACATCTACGTGCATTAACTGCCAAGAAGAAATGGCAAGCCTTATTACATAATAAACCGATAGCTTGGCAAGCCTTATTACATAATGATTACTAAGGATTTAGTTGGTGTAGGAGGATGCATGAGGACATGTTATGGTCATAATAAAAATAGTGCATCATATATGTATGAGAAGAGTAAATGCAATTCTACATGATGGTGACACAACAGATACAACGCATGCACAGTGGACATCACACAATCAAAACATTGTTCGAACTTTGTTCTTTTTAAAATTGCATAACGGTGTTTTAGAATAAGGAATCCAGCCATTTTACCTGAGGAAGGACACAGAAGGTGTTCAGAAAATGTTTGTTTTTTCAAAGTTGTTTATTTTTTGTATTTCTTCACACCGGTTAGAGGCTGGAGTAAGTAGGTTTTATTTATTTATTATAATGTAAGGAATATATTTAATTATCCAAAGATATGTGACTTTTATATAAGAAGTAAAAAGCAATTAAGTAAAAAGGTTTACAATTTCCTGAGGGGTTGCTGGAATTTATGAATTTGTAATGAGTTTTTCTTCTTAGAATGTTTGTGTTTTTTGGTTAAAATGGTTGATTGTTCCAAGGATGTTCCATTTTGGTTTTTGTGATTTGAAACTAGAACCAGTGCTAACTGAATATTATAAAGGTTGTATTTAAAGAATATTGAATACTGAGAATGGAATGAAAATCTGAGAGTACTTGATCCTGAACATGTACAAAGTAATGATGTGAAAGTTCTCCAAATAAAATAGTTCTAATGTTAATTTTTCTATTAACTTTGAGATTCTTTATCTCAATTCTCACTTCTCTCTTTGCATGATATTTTGCTCTCAATTGATTTTGTATAAATTTGGAAAACATATGGAAAAATATGCAGCTATGCACATTATACCATAACTATTATATGACAGAAAATGAAACAGAAGGCTATAGCCTATTATGTCACTTTTGTAACCTGTTATACAATACAAAACAGATATATACAGTAATACCTCGATTTACGTTACCCCGACTTACGCGAACCCGGAGTTATGGGATTTTCAAATCTCGTTGATTCGTCTTTTGTTTGAGCGCCATGCAACTCTTGATTACTCACTTCCCTCACACTATTGTTCGGCCATCAGTACAGACAAAAAAGAGGAGTTACTGTGGGAAGTCCCATGTCAGGACTTTTGTGTGAGCTTGTATTGAGAAAAGTGGAAAAAGTGCTCTTTCTGTTTTCTTAAATAACATTGTGTATTTTAAAAGATACATTGACGATGTCTTGGTAATTTGGAAGAATGACCAAAAAATTGATAAGTTTATTAACATGATCAACAACAACGATGATGGTCTCATGCTGAAGACTGAACAGAAATGTGCCTCACAAATACATTTTTTAGATGTTGGCATTGAATTTAAAGAAAAACATTTAGCCACTAATGTGTTCATAAAACCGACGCATAGCCCTCTGTACATTCCGTCCCACTCTAATGATCCTTACCAATACAAAATGGCTGCCTTCCATGCCCTTGTCCAAAGGGCCTTTCTCTATTGCAGTAGTGTGGTGGATAGGCAAAAAGAAATTAATAGAATATTACATATTGCCAGATCTGTAGGGTACAGAGAAGATATGATAACAACATTGATTAGAAATTACAAAATAAACAAAACTAAGGCTCAAAATGGCGATTTCAGCAAAATCACAAAGTTCACTTATGATAGAAAGAGAAAAGCCATCACGAAGGAAATCTCAGCCCGCAAAAAATCCAAGTTAATTTTCAAGAGAGCTCCTAACCTGTACAAATTATTAAGGAACGATAAAGACAGCATAGATAAAGAAAAAAGAGCAGGAGTATACAGGATTCCATATGAAAATCGTGAACTACACATTAATAAAAATTATATTGGTGTCACTAATAGAAGTTTAGGAGTCAGATTAAAAGAACACAAATACAATATCAGCAAGGGATCTAATGCCACAATACTATCGCAGTTGGCGCAAGTTGAGGGCTCAATCGTCAAATAGAACGAAGCAAGTATTATTAAACCAGTACATTCACCGACACTGGCGATTTGTGCTGAAAAAATTGAAATATATAAGAGCAGATTGCATGATGCATGCATTAATTCTAGAGATTCTGAAGGGTTGCCTTCGGCCTGGAAATATTTAATCAAACAATTAGACAGCTCTTAATTTAATGCCTTGNCCAACAGATTTGGCTGAAAATGTTTGCTTTTCATTAAATTTTTCTCAGCAAATTAAGGTGTTGTGTTTTTGATTTACATATAAATGCTGAGTGAGTGTACCTCAATCAATTGATAACACTGAAATCGTGAATCTTTGGTCTTCTCGAACTTTGTTTTCCACATCACAAACCAAATCTTCAGAAATCAGTGAAGGTCGGCCAGGACGTGGCTCATCATGCACCGCCCATCCTTGAACATTCTCACCCACTTTTAAACATTACTGTCACTCATAGCATTATCACCATAAACTTCACAAATCTGATAATGAATTTCTGCTGCTGCCAAGTTTCTTGCACTCAAGAATCGAATAACAGATTGTATCTCACAGTCAGCAGGTGATTCAATTTTCTTAAACATTATAAACTTTTACAGCTCTGCACACAGACAAACGATACAACCACAAATAATGTATGCTCCGAGCAATGCACATACGCACTGCTGCGATCACGCATCATTCTCACTCTCATTCATAAACAGACCTTATTTAAAAAATAGCCCTCATACTTGGTGTGATGCAGTCAAAAACAACCTCAACAGTTATTCTATTAATAATCTTTCACGTTTATTTGGCACAATTATTATCTATTATAATGTACTGTACTTTAAGGATTTTCAGGAGAGTAGAAAAAGAAAAAGAAAAATAGGAGCAGTATATCATCAAATAATCTCAGAACTGGGTCTTAAAAAATCCACACCAACAACGGACTAAAACTTAAAAAGCTACAAGATAAGACAGTTAGTTTTAGACATTTTAAATTTTGTATAAGAATTCCACATTTATTTAAATAAATAATCTAAAAAAATCCCATAAAATAACATGTTTGTATAACAAAAGCTATTGTGTAAATCTAAAATATTATTATAACTTAATTCAAAATATTCTTAATTACATCTCTACAAACTTCAAAATTACCTTCTCTAGCCAACGACCACGAATGAATGGGTCTCCGTGTGGTGGAAGCTAGTCTTGAATCTTCCGACGGCATATTCTTCATTCCATATTTGCTCTGTTCTAGCTTTTTCTTTGGAAGAATATATTCAGGTAATCTTTTCAAAAACCAAGCTCCAGATTTTTTCCACATCTTTATCATAAATTTTAGAAAATATATTTTATAGAAATTATTATTATTGAAAATAAATATTTTTAAGATTTATTTACCTCTCTTGTTTCAGCACAGATTTTACACAGCCACAATGGTTCATTTTCAGCATTTACTGTATCAACTCCACATTTACTACACACAGCCTGTTTATAGACAATTTTGCAAAATGTAAAATTATAAAATTTATGAGTTTGATTATTATCAACATAAAGTTCCATCTTGTTAACTTAATCTATTCAATTCATGAATATTTTTCACTTTTTAATTGAACATATATTAAATTATATTCTATTTATTAACAATCTCCAATTTTAAAGGTAGTACTTTAATAAATTTTATTTTACTACAATATCATCAACTTTGTGGATAATCATTTAACATTATTTAAAAAAACAAACACCAAAAAATCCACAGCAACAACATTTTAACAGACAAACATTTCCATCCATTTTAAATGATCATCATCACATTTTAAATTAGTAAATTCAAATGGAAATCATAATTAGAACAAAATTTATACATAAAAAGAACATTGATAGTATTGGATGCAACAACATGCATAACAGATGATATATATGTATTAGTTCAAATAAAATATTATCTGTACTGTGAAGGGAATGAAGGAACCTTCATTAAGGATCTTTGTAAAAAAACTTCTAAGTGGAGTAATACTGTCTCTATGTCCCTGTAATTAATGATCATTGATCTACTGGCTGCCTTGTTATTTAATTCCAGTTATTTAATCTATATATATAATCTAGACAAGTTGATAATGATAATAATAATAATATTAATCAGCGCAGAGCCCAAATGGTTAAGAGTTGAAAGTTGAAATTTGGTACACAGTTAGGATGTGTCATGAGAACGCACACTAAAAAGGAGTTTTTCGAAATTCCTCCCCATGGGGGAGAGGGACAGGATTAAGGCTTAACACTTCCATCAACAATGGAAGTGTTAAGTAATAATGGAAGAGTTAAGAAACAACAGAATTGTTAAGAGAAAGCAGCATGCAAGACGCAGATGCAGTTTTTTTCATTTTTGCAGGAAATTGAACATATTTTTAGACCCATCTAAAAATTCTCTAATTAGTCTGGAAACAGGGGGACTTAATTCTTGCATTTTTTGAAAACGGGTAAGGTTGATGTAATAATCTTAATCTTCACTATTGTTACTTTTGCCCGAGCAATGCCGGGCCTACCTGCTAGTTAAATATAAAGCAGAACTGCACTATAATATACTCATTACATAATAATAAAAATACTTTTCTCATTTTTTATAGAAAATTTTAATAAAACAAAGTAATGTTTTCAGCTATTTTGAATAGCCTTCGTCGGGTTTAATGTATACAGTAATACTGCAAGTTACATAAGTAATGTGGATCGTAGACCTTTATATAATTCGAATTTTACATAAGTTGAATTTGTAAATCGCTTAAGTGTAACTATGTAATTAATAAGTAAGACTGTATTTATTATTATATGTGTACTGTATATATATTATTCACCTTTTGCCTTCAGTATTGTATTCACTGTCAAAATCAGTCAATTCATTTCCCCAGCCATTGTTGTTTTCTTCTTCATGTCTACATACATATGAATTACTTTTAATTTTTCTTCTACAGTAATTGCAGACCTTCGATTTTTTGGTTTATTACCAACGAATTTGGTTTGTCATTTTGATTGCATTTTAACAATACTGTACTATAAACAAACAACAAACACTACATAAATGTAGCAGTGATAAACAGGCTATGCATTAAATAAATTACTCCATGCAAACTACTGTAGACTAATGGCATGAAACAATACATATAGAAAAACAAGCAACAAAGTTATGCTTGGTTTTTCAATGCACTCAATCTTCACTGAGTACTATAGAAGAATCTTGTTTACAAGAAAGAGTGCCCAGTATGCTTGTGTATGTGCTTACAATTAGACCAAAAAGTAAAGGATTAGCAGAGCAATAAAGTAATAAATCAATACAATGTGGAAGAAAGAAAGCAAGAGAGAGAAAGAATGATTGAATGAATGTTTGAAATAGAATAATTTAAGTGTGCAATGCCATAACATTGTAAATGCCATTTTTCTCTAAATACGTTTTATTGAAAAATTGGACTCTAAATGCAATGTTTTCTGCCGCAAAAGAATACTGTGGAGATATTGACACTGTAACTGGCTGTATTTTGAAGATGAATTTATGTGAAGATATAACATTTAAAGTGCCTGCGTGCAAGTCACACGACTTTTGGCACTTAAAACATTACGGCTTATATTTACATCATTTTGATATTCCATAGAATTTGTAACCTAGTGAGAAATGAATTCATTCATTACAAAAAGCATTTTTTTACCTCTCCTGAAAAGTTTCTTTTTTGGCATTTACAACATTATGGCATTGCACACTTCAATTCTTAGTAAAATTGCATGTTACTCTATTCAGATTATTTTCCAATTTTTCAGATTTACATTTTATTTAACTGCGAATTTACATAAGTCATGTGTTACGTAACTCAAGGTATTACTGTACTTTTGAACATCAATTAGAATATAAGATTTAAAATTTTGAGCTTTGCTCACATTCTTATGATGTCATAGTATTACAAAAATTGAAATTCCTAAACTTATACAATTTAAATAAAATAAATATAGAAATAAACATTGAATGAAATTACACTTATATGTTAAATTTAACAAAGAATTGAAGTGTGCAATGCCATAATGTTGTAAATGCCAAAAAAGAAACTTTTCAGGAGAGGTAAAAAAACACTTTTTGTAATGAATGAATTTGTTTCTCACTAGGCTACAAATTCTATGGAATCAAAACACTTACTAAAACACCTTTTCTTGCAGCCGACGCTTTATTATAACAACTTTCAAACGTTTTCGATCTTATTAAAAGACCTTTCTCAAGAAAATAAAATTAACTAAGTAACAAAATAAACGACACAATCGTAAATCGAACGCTTAGTACGAATAACTGTTTTTTAAATCTTTCGAACTCGCTTATAATCCGTTGTANTATTATAATAATGTAAGGACGGATAATCAGTGGCTAAGTGGCTATCAGTCTTACCAGTTTTCTTATATAGGCTCTACATATCAGTCTGTAGTTATTTATAAGTAATTTAATTATTAGTGTTAGTAAAGTAGTGAGTAAGTAATTAGTAGTAGTTTAGTAGTTAGTTATTACTATCACAACCATGAATCATATACATTTATATCATCATATATCTAAGATACTAATACTCATTAATTTAATTAACTATTTAACTAACTAGGTAGTCTCAGTTTTCACTAATTTTAACAATAAAATTGCCTAGCCTAGCCCACTAACCACTTCTAGAATAAAAGTTAAAAACTCTTACTTAATAGAATTAGAGAAGTTATAAAATATTAGTCTTGTCTTGAATAAAGTATTTTAAAGGATTAAATAAAATTAAATCAATCATTTCTGTTAATTTTTTGACTTTTCTAAAAGTAGAATCTCAAGAAACAAATAGTATTGATGGTGTTGTCTCCCAAACTACTTCTTAATGAATTGCATATATATCCAGCTGAAGAGAAGGCCCTTTCTGCCTCTATGCTAGTTGGTTTCAGGATCATCAAATAATCATAAATAAAAGATAAGTTTTCACCTCTGACTCCCTTACTTTCATAAACAGCCGTTTCCTTTTTAAATACGAGTAACTTATCATAATCCTTCTCAGTACTAGTTTCTTTCCGTTTCATGAAGTTTTCTTTCTCACGCTTTAGTTGAATCTCCAATTCTTGTTCCAATATGAAATTCAGAGAATGTGGGTTATCTGGATCATCGTTTTCCACTTCCATAATATTCTCTGCCATTGCTGCTGGTTCCACTACATATGTATTTACTCGATTCAGCATATTTTTTCATCTCCTGGCGCATTACATTTTTTTTCGGTATTGTGAAAAAATAATCGGGCTTTCTAAATTTTTGGTCATACTTCTTCGGGTTCTGTACGTAAATCAGCATCCCTGTGACCTGGATAAGACGCCGTTCTCTAATTCTTTTGCGAAGTGCCTCAGAAAGCTCAACACTCAAGATTGTGTCCTGGCTTTTTAGTTTGTCTAAGACAAATTTCAGGGTTGTGTCAGCAGTTATCAAACTCGACTCTTCTTTTATTTAGCGCGAAGACACTTTATTTAGCGAGAGCGGAAAGTCAACTGGCAACACCACGCTGCCTGTTCAGTGCGGCACGTGCTACAACCCCTCTCTACACCGCACTGCCTGTTTTTTTACCTCTGCTGATCAATTAGATCAGCAGAGGTAAAAAAACAGGCAGTGCGGTGTAGAGAGGGGGTGTAGCACGTGCCGCACTGAACGGCAACATCGCTGTCGCTGCTGAACGATAGCGCATGTAGAAACGTGGCAACATCGACGACGTAGACTTTAGCGTCATTATTTAGAAAGTTAATTGAGTATTTGCGGATCCACTGCGCTGGATCCAGCACCTGATGCTGAATCCAGCAGGCCGAAGAATGCGCTGGATCCAGTTGGATCGCTGGATGAGGGATCCAGCAATTGCAATCCCTAGTAGTGACATCATTCATTTGCTAAAATAAACTTCTATAGTTATTCATTAAATTTTTCTGTAAAACACAACAAAACAAATTTGCAAGAAAGTATGTAAGTAAAAAAAGAGATAAATTTTCCAAAAAAGTCAATAGAAAAAAAGAAAATTAAATAACACTGCAAATCCAAACACAAATGTGTGCACAAAGGACTCGCGCAAATACAACTGTCCACAAACAAACAAAGTTTCTCTTTAATTTATAGGATTAAAATAAAAGACATTACTTTACAACAATCGTGGCACGGTACTGGTGTGGCTCCAAGTAAGCCAAATTTATCGGCACACAAAATGCATTGAGATACTCCATTTCCAATAGCATTTTTCTTCATGTTCTCTAGTCGCTCTACTAATCTCCTGAAATGAAAAATAATTTAGATAGATTACAAAATATAACTTTAATTATATAATACAAAACTACAAAAACTGTAAATCCAGTTACTGATTTATAATTTATTATTATAGTATTCCCACAAACTTGACTTAACATGGACAGAGAGGATGATAAATTACTGAAAACATGATAGGCATTGCAATGATACTAGTCTAAACAGGGCAATTTTTGTAAAAGTATTATATTCTTTGTTAACATGTGAAATTTATGCTATTATGAAGTGTTGCTAGTGAAGAATAATAACTGATTTGATCCTAGTGTTGTAATTAATAATCTAATTTTTATTTCTGTAACATGTATTTTTTTTCTTTTGAACAACACAAGTTTAACAGGATATTGAGCTATTGAAAGTTGAGTTTCTGTCTCTACTGTATTTATATAAACATAAATGAAAAAAAAAATACAGTAGAGACAGTAACTCAATATGTTATTTTTCTTTTTTGTAATCAATGCTTGATTTGTATAGTTTTGTGGTTAATTTATTTTGGTTTTATTTTCTGTATTTACTTTTTTCTTATTTTGTATTAGTTATTTATGCAATTGGTGTTATATTTTCTACATTTACCTTTGCTTATTTTAATATTGATTAATTGCTTGTTTATTAATTAATTATTTATTAGTTATTTATGCATTTAGCATTTTATTTTTCTGTATTTACTTTTGATTATTTTTGTATTAATTAATTAGTTGTTCAGCTCTTACACATGCAACTTTAACACATGCAACTTTAAGATCAGATGAATACTTTTGAATTAGGTATTCAATTTACTTTGTATTTCATCTTTAGAACCTAAAGATGACTATTGGAAAAAGTTTAAAATGTTTGTTCTCTCAAATAAATTGGGTTTATTCTGAATTTGGTTTACATATCAAACCAACTTATGCTCCTTTGTACATCCCATCACGGTTTAACCCTTTTAATACCTTAATTTTCCAGTACAAAACAAAACCAACTAATGTTTTCGATCTAAGACTAAGATCTTTATCCTCTCTTAGATCAAAAACGTTAGTAACTTTTGTTTATACTGGAGAATTAAGATATTGAAGAGGTTATTTTACAGTTTATACGTATCAACTTTTCATTAGTAGAGAAAGACATTAATATGAGAAATGTTTTCTTTCTGTAATTGAAGATTTTCATTGAATTAATTACAAAACTGTACTTATTCATATTTTCCAGTAAAATAAATAACAAAAACATAATTTTTCATACCCAATTCTTTCTTTCTCTACTTGTTCAATACATTCTGCTCGTTTCAATACTTTAATTACCGTTTCAATTTCAACATCGCTGATTTGTTGGGGTTTAACATATGAGTTTAAAATACTCGTCTTCACAGACCATCCTGTATTCAATCTGTTCAAAAATTAAATATAAATTAACAAAATTAAAAGTTCAAATTACAAGTATGTTATTAATAACATTGAATAAATCACAAATTACACCAACAAAGAACATCATCCAAAACTCTCCAATTTCAACTCTTCTTACTTATATTGTTTCCTAGTCCTTTATGTCCTATATATATTTTTTCTACTGAACAAAATAAACTATAAACAAAATAAAACAGCATTTGATTTACTATGCACATACACTATGGTTTCTCTGACTTTAAATTAACGGTTATATATTTTTTATAATCACTGAATTATTAAAATTAAAAATGTTTTATTAAATAAAAGTAATTTATATGTTGCTAATCCATAATTGTAAAACTACATGACTCATTTTTTTCACATTTTTGGTGCTTTACAAAGACCAACCTATGACAGTTTAGTTGGTGGATGCTACACACCAAAATACCATATACAGATTCCAACAATTCTATCCATTTGCCACTTAAAACCATGAATGCCGCCCTAAGTGCATTCATGGTTTTAAGATTTAAAAAGTAAAGAAGATTCAATGTTATTTTTATGTACGTTTAAGCTATATTTAATTATAATTATATTAACAGATTTTCAGACATAAAATCTTTAGAATTATCACTTTTAAATGTTAATTTTAAATATTATGAAAAACAATTTTCATAATATAAGTATAGAAATTTGCAATAAGATACATATGCAATTAATTTTAATTAATTCAAAGTATGTTCAAATATGAAAATAATCACACAATATGTATTTAATTTTAGAAAATACAAGGGAAGCGATGTTTCCACAGCTTCAAGGATGGCACACCACTGGTACTATTTTATATTAGTTTAACACAAATATTCAAATTTTTTAGTAGTGAAAAGATTGTGGATGAGGATGACGATATTACATTTACAGAGTAGAATAAAAAATAAACTCAAATAAATGTTATATGAAAAATTATATATATATATACACTACTTTAACAATAAAATATAATATAAAAGTAATGATAGAATAAATATAAATAAAATAATCAAAACATAATAAGTAAATACATTTTATTAGATATATTTAACAGAAAAGTAATTACATTCACAAATGATTAGACAGACAACTATTTAAGTGATATTTTTCAACAAAACAAAATAAACAAAACTTGTTGACATCATGCACATTCAACAAATCAAAGATTTTGGCAATTATTCTCAACACAATTTAAACTGTTAGTGTTTAAAAAAGAAAAGCACTTTTGTTTTACATTTAAAAATTCACATTTTTTGTGCATGAGTCCACAAGCAAACCATGCATATTTAATAAAATTATTAAATATTGAAGCAGATAACTGATGATGAAAAATTGAATGTAATTTTATTATGCCATTTCTAGTTGTCCAAAACAATTTCATCCAAGAATCATTAGAAAATAATTGTATAGCATTTAAAATTCTTTAGCTAAAAGTTTTACTTGTCTATGAAATCCAACATTTAAAGGTTGGCATGTAGATGTATACTTTGGTGGAATAATTAGTACTTCTTATAAATTTTAATTTATAGATGTTTGAAATACCATATTATAAATATCGGCCCAGAACGGGACTCGAACCCACAACTCAGTAAGCAGGAGTTGTGGGTTCGAATCTTTGGGTGAATTCTCTTCTTCCAGCCCCTTCTAAATTAATTATTAAAACATCAATTTAATTACAGTTACTAAATTTAGCAAGACATGGTGCCTAAAATCTGTCTCTAGTGCCAAATTACTTAGTATTTAATTAATAATAGTAGTAGTAACAAAGTCCAATATAATTGCAATCATTCAGCTTTAATATACAGTAAAAACTGCTTAGGCGACTTCCTGCTGTTGAAATGGGCAAAAATTTCTGGAATAGTTTATACATAGAGCCTTCGTATAAGTTACCTGTATTAAACATTACAATCTTNAGAGGCGCCCCTATCGTGTGTCATATTTCAAACATTCAAATTAACAATTTTAATTCTTATTTAAATTAACAATATGAATTATTATTATTCATTTGGCAATAAATTATTATTTGGTCAATATACCAATATAAATAATTCAGTATATTTGTAATATGAATTTATTATTTCAGGGGCTTATATCTCACGAAGGGTCGCGAGTAGGGGTATGGTTCCTTTGCCTTTATTGTTCGCACAAAGGGCTACAGTTTGGGGGGGTCGCCACCTCTTCACCTAATCTTACCATTGGGACTTTAACAGAGCTGTACAGCATATTGATAGGAAAAAAAAAGTCAAAGGAACCGTGCTTCATGGAAATTTGTAAACAACGCCCACTAGGGGGCGTCCTGGGCTACTAGTATATTATATATTGGGTTTAGCGATGTTTGTAGACAATGATGTGTCGAAATAATTTGACTAACTGCACTTTCACAACACATCTTTTAATCATTCAACAGTCATCATCTACTTGGTTAATTGTCACTGTTGATAATATCAAAATTCTCTACAGGCATGTCTACCATGTTGTTTGGTCTCTCTATCCCAAAAATCTTATGTTTAATGGGGTTGAAAATTTTATTGGTGTCCTGAGACTCTATTATGATTTTGTCAATCACTTCCACAGGTCTAGACTGATTCAATGTCACATTATTTGTGATCACCTCACTGTGAACCCTTGAGAGAAAATCCACAACCACGTTCTCTTTTCCTTTTATATGAGCCAAAGTTAGATCATATTCGCTCAACTCCATTGCCCATCTCATTAGGCGACAGTTGTAATTCTGCATATGTTTCAGAGAGGCTTATGATTGGAATAAACAATCACCAGGCGTCCGAGGACAAGATATCTAAAATGACATAATGCTAGGACGATGGCCTTACATTCTTTTTCCATGGTTGAATACATTCTCTCGTTTCCTTGTAGCTTCTTACTATAAAATCCTATTGGACTGACAAGTTCATTCTCCCCCACTCTCTGGTTCAACACTGCACCTATGCATCACTCGCTGGCGTCGGTACTTAAAAGGAATTCACTCTCAAAATCAGAGTGTCCCAATTTTTGGGTGTTGACTAACATTTCTTTAATCCTCTTAAAACTCTTCTCACATTCATAATTCCAATTGAACTTTGCCCCCTTTTTACTTAAGTCAGTTAAGGGCTGTACTATATGGGCAAGATTTTAAGTAAATGGTCAGTAGTAATTGACCATTCCAAGGAATGTTGTAACATCTTTTGTGTGAGATGGTGCCAGTACGTCTGTTATTGCTTTGACATTCTCAGGGTCAGTTTTGATCCCCTTTCCATTTATGATGTGACCTAGATATCTTATCTCGGGGACACAAAATTTACACTTCTCTTGATTCAATTTTAGTTCTGACTTATTTATGGTGTCCATCACTTTATGGATGAATGATATATGTTCATCTAAATCACTGGAGAATAGGACAACATTGTCTTGAAAGACAAAGCATGAATGTCCTATGAAATGAGCCAAGTTGCAATTCATTACAGTCTGGAAGTAACGACCACTGTTTTTTCCTCCTGGGGCATGTGACATAGTTGATATTTCCCCAGGGCATGGAAAAAGCAAAGACCTCCCTTTTCTTCTTCTCAATGGGGATTTGAAAGTACCCCATGCTCAAATCAAGGATTGAGAACACCCTACTTCCTCTAAATTGTATCAGAATATCATCAACCCTAATCATAGGGAAGTCCAGACTAATAGTTATGTCATTTATCTGTCATAGGTCCAACATAAATCTAATGTCTCCGTTGTCTTTGTTTACAATGTGTATGAGCAAGTTCCAAGGAGAATTACTCTCTTCTATGATTCCAGACTCCAGGTAGGAATTTATTTTCTCTTCTAACTTGGGAAGCATAATGTGAGGTATCCTATATTGTCGAGTGTTTATCAGTGTAAACTCGGAAAGCTCGATATTATGGCAAAATTTCAAGGTTCCTGTTAGGTTTTCAAGCTTTGAGGCGAAGCAAGAAGAGAAGGTATGTATCAAGTTAAACATTTTACTTTGGTGGGGAGGAGGGATATGATCCACCTTTATTCCCTTAGGAATTGTACATGTGGCATGATTTATCACTGTGAACATACACTCTGTACTTTCGTCTTCCTGTGCCCATGTGCTAATTTTATATAACAATTTGTATATCACCTCAGACTTTCACAGGAGAAGTTGATTCCAACAATGGCATTATACATAATTGTGAACCGCCGGGAGGGTGTAGGTCTCCCGATTCGGCAACAGGTTGCTAAACCTTCTCACTGCAAAATGGATTAAAATTTATCCCTTTTCCCGCTGTAACGGGATTTAATGTTTCGGGTCGCGTGGCAGAGGGAGGAGTGCCGTCGGTAAGATGACAGGCGATATACGAGTAATAGAGGACACCAATTTAACAAGATAACAACGATTTATTAGCTACACAGATATTACAATAACTAATTTCAAGGGAAAAATCTGAGTCCCTAAAACGCGAAGGGCCGAGAGAGAGTTCACAAAAATTTGTTCCATCCCTCTTTCTGAAGATAATCCTTTGAGGAAAAAATTTATGTTGCTCGTTGAGGAAAATACGATTAAATGTAATATATGAAAGATCACATAGGATTCATAGGACACTGTATTCGTAGGATATAAGATTCTTAGGACAATATTTGTAGGATATAATATTTGTAGGACACAGTATTAAAGTGACGGCAGATGAACGACTCCCCCAAGAGGGGGAAGCAAGTGGCTTTTATAGTTTCGTCGTGGGAGAATGGTCATGTGACCAATTGTTGCGAGGTAAAAGGTACTCGGATGGGTCAAAGTTGTCCTTCAGCCCATGCTAACTATCAACTTAGGAGTTGGAATGTGGGATTGTTTTTGAAATGGACGGATGTTTACTTTGAATGAAAGGGGAGATTGGAAGTTTTCCCTTTTTTTTAAGTTAGGTTTTAGTTTAGGGTTTAAACGGAAAATTTAATTGGGATTTTAGAAAAATGCGGGATATTAATCAGGAAATTCGGTAAAAATTCCGGATTTCACATAATCAATGAACATATTTGCTTTGATGCTCCCAAACTTCTGTTATATGACCTTGCCACCACATCAGAACTTCATACAAATTACGGGTTCACAAGTTACAGTTGGTCCACTTATCCCCTTCACCGATAGTGTTTCATTGACTATCTCGCAATTATCTACATCTAGTAGCATCCTTATTGTGTTGAGATTCATTAACAACCTTTCCGGCCTGTATCAATGAGAAATCTGACCACCTTTGTACCAATTGCTTCTCCACATGCCAGTAAACTATTCATGTTTCATCTTATGTTCAGGGCCAGCTTACAAACATGTCTGAGCTTATGATCCTGGCCACTATTGCAAGCCCTTGTTAGTTTAACTGTTGTTTTGTTTTTGTTGGGCAGTTACGTGCAATATGTCCCAGGTGACTAAAAGCGTAACACATATATTTTGTAGCTGTCATTCGACTCATGTTTTCCAAAAGTTCTGCCACCTGTCTTACAAGCTTCTCTACAGTTTCTCTCAAATTGCCTTCCTTGTGTTCACCTGCTGCTTTATTGTTGGTGACATCCTCCTCAGTTTTTGCGATGATTTCTGCCATATTAACATAACATGTGCTCTCTTTACAAAAAACACCTTTGCTCAACCTCATTAGCCTTCTCTGCCAGTTCAGCTGCTTCATCAAACAATATGGGTTGATAGTTCAGTACTTTACAATGTAAACAAATATCTATCCCTCCTAATAAACTGATCCAGAAGTAGTCGTTTATTAGGTTCACGTGGATTAGCCTCAATCACTTGGTCAACCGCTTTGCATGGGCGAATGCAGAACTTCCATAGATCTTCCTCTTTCCGTTGCCTAATACCTGTATATTGTCTTAAAGCCTCTCTGCCATCCTTCACGCATTATCAAAATTTTCTAGTGATTCTTTCCCTTATTTTATTATAGTCTTCTCCATACATAGCCCGGGCCTTATTAAGAAAAGTTAGGGTTTTCCTTTTAGCCTAGCACTGTCTATTGTAAGGTAATCCAACTTTCTCCATGCAGCTAGCTTAGCAACGCTCTCAAATTCTAAAAAAATTCTCTAATTGAAATCATGTCTGATGGGGTTCCTGTGAATGTGGGGACCATTCCGAGGCACCTGGCAATTAATGGTGGACACATCGCTGACTGTTCTGCTGAACTAATCTGAGTTTCGGGTTCCATTTTCATTGAATGCATTTTCACAACTTGAACTATTATAACTTGGTGTGAAAATGGAGTCTTGAGAGCAAATCCTGTTGCAGATGCCAATTATGTGGGGAAGTACTCGATCTATAGAGTATTTCCCATGCAGGAACAAAACAAACAAACTTTAAAGAAATAAATCACACACTCTATGACTCCAATGCAAGGAATTTAAACTTTATTTTAGTCCTTCCGAGCACTTCTCTGTCCTTTTGCTATAACAAACAATAAAACAAAGAACACAACACACACAAAAAAACAAACAAACTCGTGACTCTCATATACATGTCTTCCCTCCTTTTTCTTTCTTCCAAAAAAAAAAAAAAAGACCTTCTTCCTCCATTAAACATGCACGATATCCTTCTCTCCCTCCTTTAATCTAGCCCAACCAAGGAGCTGGTTATGCAACAGAACATGTGGTCTTCAGACCACAAGATAATACATCTTTTACATAGTTTATAATAATTGCAGTGAATAATTTGCCAGATGAGCTAGCTGTCATAGTAACATTTGGGGCATTAAACAGCAATCTTTGAACTCTAAGTCCAAAGGTTCCATCAGCCTCTTGTAAGCAAATAAATACATTACCTACAACCTGTCCATTAGCATTAATTAAATATTGAACAATGTAAGAATGTGTAACTGTTTTACTTGGAGAATGTGCAAATCCAATAGTATTTTTTTCCCCTTTATATGAAAGTGTTCTTGGTGAAATCGTTTAATACGAAAAACCACACTGATCCGTATTGAATATAAAGTTACGCAAATAAGATGGCAATAAATTTTTTCCTGTTGTTTGAAATTGTGCAGCTTTTATTAAAATATCCTTTTTGTTTTAAAAATTACAAAACTTGTAAGTAAAACAGAAATACCTGTTTTATTTACAAGTTTTGTAATTTATCGAGATACTAATCTGTATTCTTTTTTAAATTTAGCAACCTAGGAATCACTAGCTGTGAACTTAATTGATCTGTTCAGTTCAGGAAATTTCTGTAATGCCCATATTTTTATTTGACTTCCTTTAACAATTTTATAGCTTTCTCTAGCTTCGTCAAATATTTGCATAGATACAAACATTTAAATCCTGCTATAATATTTTGAATATTTACATTTAAGTCTTCTCCCATTTTTGAAAATTGTAGAATTTATTCTAATGTAATATCGTCGTCTTTCTCTGCGACCCTTTCGCTACTAAAAATTTGCATATTTGTTGTAAACTAATATAAAATAGTACAACATTTGATTGCTATTAACCCAAATTAATAGTTTTAGTGAATATTACAAATTTAATATAGAGTTTGAATACTTCTAATGTAATTATTAACTAAATTTTATTAATATTTATTAAAAGACACTTCAACAGTTCCCTCGTCATCGTTTTTACTTCCTTTTATGTGATATTTGGCACGAGGTTCAAGCTGTATTGTATTGCAGTTTATTAATATTTTATAAAGTTTAGAAAATATATTAAGAGACAAGTAAGTTTATAAATTAAATTAAAATAATCAATTCTATGCATTCAAAGCTAGAACTACTTAAAATAAGTAAGACAAAACCTTTCACACTTTGTTTCTAGCAGTTTAATCACAGGTACAAACGTTTTTGTTTGTTTTGAATGGCCTTCTTCAGGTACAATAGATACCTGAACAAATACTGTACAATAGATTGTACAGTATTTGTTAATGATTAATAAGTAGTAATTTTTTTTGAAAGTCATGTAGTTTTACAGTTATGGATTAGCAACATATAAATTACTTTTATTTAATAAAACATTTTTAATTTTAATAATTCAGTGATTATAAAAGATATATAACTGTTAAAGTCAGAGAAACCATAGTGTACACGCATAGTAAATCAAATGCTGTTTTATTTTGTTTATATGTCATATTATAGTTTTTGTTATTTTTGAAAATGCAGTTGGAGAAGAGTGAAAAAGTTTTGCTAAAAAGAAAGCCAAAAATTTGCAGAGCATTGCCAGAACGAAAAGTTATTTCAAATTAAAAAATTATAACATACGAGTCTTACAAAAACTTATACTTTAGCTATCTAAAACGTAACGTACTTAGCCCTCAGAGCTAACTCCCTGTCGGACGGACAAACCCATCTGTCTCTCGACACTCCGAAGTCGACCATCGTCATTCGTTTACGTTAACGGGTCAAAAATTACAAATCTTCATACTGAAAAAATATAAGCGTATAAATATGTTGCTTCCAAAATATATATAAAAATATATTGGGAATAAATTTTTAAATACAGTGGGTGATCGGTTAACAAACAGATCAGTTAACAAACAAATAGGATAACGAACACTTTCGCGAAAGATTTTTATGATCGGACAACGAGCACACGTTCGGATAACGAACACTTCACCGAACAAACACAAGAAGCGACGTAAAATAACGAATACCGATTGGTCTTCCTTTGTCTTCGGGCAACAATTCGAAACTTTTCGGAGCGCGGGAGACGTCGACATCGACGTTCTACCCAGTATATACTAATCGGATAGTATTCCCCCAAACTTTGAAACTCTCCCTTGTAATTCCAGTCTTTTGTATTTCTGACAGAAACAATTCTTTTACGTTTTCTTCCGAAAATGCAGATTTATGCCGATATCTGCTATTAAAGATCTTTTGAAGAAGTAGGAAGATGTCAGAACAACGGTCTTAAAATGGCATCCAAACCAAGTCGAGGTTAATAGGCCTAGGGATCTCTACAATTACAATGCTATTAGTTACTTCTGAAAAATCACGAAGAAGAGAGAAAAGCAATCGACATTAGACAGATTCTTTAACCACCAGAAACAAAAAAAGTATGACTAATAAAAATGCAAGACGTGTATATATGTATTTTTATTATTACATACTGTGTGGTTGCAGCCCTCTGCCTTATACGTGTCGTATAGTTTTTTTTTTTTTTTTTTTTTTTTTGCTTTTTTGGCTACTTTTCAGCCGTGGGGAAAGGGGTTGGCAACCTGGTGAAAAAGGGGAGGTATTTAAGACGGACATTGACCGGTTAGGGGACACTCTCGTGCCGAGTGATTTAGAGGAGTTGGTGAATGTGAAAGTGCTCCTTCTACTGTGAATTAGTTTTTCTTTGTTCCCGAAGCGGATTTGGATTACAAGGAGTGAAACACCTAGAACTATGATATTGTAACGGTGAGAACATTTTATGTGTATACCATTGTATCCAGTGGACCTTAGTGTAATTTGTACGAATATATATATATATAAACTTATGAAAGAACAAAAAACTGTTTCTTGGCATCCTTTCCCACGTGGTAATTCACCTACACTTACAATTAGCAAGACCTCTAAGTCTTACGATTTTCCACAATACGAATAAACGTAGTAAAAAATTACAATATATACTTTTTTTATTTTGGGGGTCTCCAGAACGAATTAATCAAATTCCCATAGAAACTTATGTTAAATCGATAATCGGTTAACGAACAATTCGGATAGCGAACAAAGTCTTGGAACGGATTACGTTCGTTAACCGATCACCCACCGTGCCGTATAAATGCATCACAATTAGTAATCGTATAGTAAAAACCCATCAAAGCGGTGGAAGAGGCTTAAAACTCGGCACTGGGTATGGACGAGGACCGTACGAAACTTAACAAAACGCAAACGGTCGTACCATTAAACAACAAAAGCAAAACTTTCACCCGGTTATTTTGCCTCGTTCGGATGCAATTAAAAACCAAACAGACAAACTGGCGTATTACTCCAAACCAACGCTTTCTGGAGACACGGCGGCTTAAAGAATCGACGCCGATTAGAGTTAACAAAAGAAATAAAAACCGCCGAACGTAACGGGTCAACGGTTTTAATTTCTTTACGGCAAATGGGGCCGGCAAAATTTTACAAAATTAGAAATAACTTATTTTGCTGGGATTTGGACGGAATTTGTTTCTAATTTTATAATAGTAAATTGTAGACATACTTAATTTGAAAAATAAATGTTTTTGGACCTTCCGATTGGCCTTAAGAGGTCAATGGAGAGGGCCATATTATATATTTACTGTATGTATTTTTACGCCACCGAACGTTTGTTTACCGGGCGTAATTTGCACTCGGCAAAATTCCCTAGCGAACGTATAATACGTAAGCCGGAGTCAGGTCTTTACTTTTAAGTACCGGTACGAAGCGGATCGTCGACGTTTACCAACGGAGAAGTACGCGCTGCACTCGCTAATTTACCGCCTTTCTCGTCCGGTCCGACCGACGACCGAGAGGAAACGCATCGCTTGCACCTAGCAACCAGAGACCGTCGTCCGCAGACGCAAAGTGGTCGTCTTAAACGTCGACCGAAACCCGCGGTTGGGAGTTTCGGTTTCCGGACCGGAAGTTCCGTCTCCTGCCGACTCCAATTTAATAAAAGAAAGAAGTAGGCTTACCCGCAGACAGACATCCGTCCACCGTCGGAAACCTCTGCCGGCGGCCCTCTACCGGACGTCGCCCGCATTGACAGAAATTCTCTGGGAAAAAACGAATTATAAATTTAACGTCCGCCGTTTATCGGGCAACGGAAATCCTGCAGGGGTGATACGACGCCGTCAGAAGCCGGCAAAGCGGAACGGTAAAGGTTAATTAATATAGTTTTGAACATTTTTACATCTGATAATAATTAGAATGGCCGGAAGAGGGGTTATTTGCGCTATGTATGGCTGCTTTAACTATAAGATACAAAGTGATGGCGAGTCGTTTTACAGATTGCCTAAAAACAAACAAGTGTAAGTAAATTCATAAGCAATTACATTGTTTTCATTTATATCAACATTCCTCATTTAAAATATTGTTATCATTCAACGTATGTGTTTATATTGATTTTCAGATGCACTCACTGGGTTGTTAAAAGCAGAAGGTCCGACTTAGACAATATTTTAACAAAAGGGCCAGAATATTTAAATAGAAACTACGTCGTGTGTTCTGACCATTTTACGGGAAAAGATGGGCAATTTTCACATAGAAATGAAAAAAATATGATGACAATTGCATAATGCTGTATCCAAATGGGTGTGGGAAAAAATTATCTTCAGAAATGTCAGCAATATTTCAAAACAATTTTAATATATTTTTGTTACAGAGCCCATGTGGAATTAAAACTAAGTTAATTAATTATTTCTTAAAGAATGCAAATATTAAAGGTGTTTGTGACAATTGTATTAAATTATTAGCAGATAAATATTTCAAAGTCCTTATTAAAGCATATGTGACAAAAAATAATGATTCATCTGAAAGTTTTCTGAGAACAAAAAATGCTAAATTAAGGANTCGTAATATCACCGGTTTAAAATCAAAATTCGTAGGTAATATAAGATGGGAGAGCGGAATAAAAGCAGAATAAATACAGTATATCAAATATTTAAAGGATTTTTTAAAACTCCTGTCAACTATACAGAACTATCGTAAAAACGTACCAGTAAATTTCTGTCGGTCAGGTTAAGTTATAAATCTACTGGCGATTCACATAATGGGGCGAGGGTGGCCAAATATCTAGCGGACGGGCGGCTAACAGCCTCAAACCGGTCCTGGATAAATTATTGGAAGCATTTTGCTGCGTAGCTTTCACCGGCTAAACCGGATAGGCTGGTGCTCTGTAAAGCGCGTGCGCGAATGCTTATAATCCGGCTGCTTGGAAGCTGACCCGGTTTCGACAATACGGCGCTTCCATTTCGCCACTGATATTCGAATATGCAACAGCGATCTTATCGTTTTTTTCACACGTAGTGTGGAAATTTGTAATAAGATACATAATGCGGTTATAATGAAATATTAATTTTAATTAATTGAACGTACGTTAAAATATGAAAATAATCGCGCGATACGTCTTTAGTTTTTAGAAAATACGAGGGAAGCGGCGCGCCGCTTCCCTCGTATTTTATTAATTAAGGAATGCAAATATTTTCTTAGCTTTTAGCAAAAATAATAATTACGAAATGTAAATTGCGTGGTAATTTTAGCCACAGAAAAAAATCGACAAATATAAATTTCGATTAATTAAGTATTTAAATTATAAATATTGTGTCACATTCGCAACCAAAATGCCGCCCTTTAGATTTGTCACCCCGGACAAATAAACGACTCGTCCTCCCCTAGAGCGGGTCCTGATCAGTAGCGTGCCGTCCTTGGAAGCGGTGGAAGCGCCGCGTTTAAATACTTAATTAATCGAAATTTATATTTGTCGATTTTTTTCTGTGGCTAAAATTACCACGCAATTTACATTTCGTAATTATTATTTTTGCTAAAAGCTAAGAAAATATTTGCATTCCTTAATTAATAAAATACGAGGGAAGCGGCGCGCCGCTTCCCTCGTATTTTCTAAAAACTAAAGACGTATCGCGCGATTATTTTCATATTTTAACGTACGTTCAATTAATTAAAATTAATATTTCATTATAACCGCATTATGTATCTTATTACAAATTTCCACACTACGTGTGAAAAAAACGATAAGATCGCTGTTGCATATTCGAATATCAGTGGCGAAATGGAAGCGCCGTATTGTCGAAACCGGGTCAGCTTCCAAGCAGCCGGATTATAAGCATTCGCGCACGCGCTTTACAGAGCACCAGCCTATCCGGTTTAGCCGGTGAAAGCTACGCAGCAAAATGCTTCCAATAATTTATCCAGGACCGGTTTGAGGCTGTTAGCCGCCCGTCCGCTAGATATTTGGCCACCCTCGCCCCATTATGTGAATCGCCAGTAGATTTATAACTTAACCTGACCGACAGAAATTTACTGGTACGTTTTTACGATAGTTCTGTATAGTTGACAGGAGTTTTAAAAAATCCTTTAAATATTTGATATACTGTATTTATTCTGCTTTTATTCCGCTCTCCCATCTTATATTACCTACGAATTTTGATTTTAAACCGGTGATATTACGATTTCCTATATCCCATCTTTAAGGAGATGTAGAAAAAAACGTGTACAATTCTTGTATAATGTTAAAAAATTAACTGTTACTTCGGTAGCATCATTTACAATAAATTTAATGAATGAGAGAGATGCACGAGGTACAGAAAAAGATCTAGAATTTATTTTCCTTAAATTTACGATTTACGTATCCGTTGTCATAAAAATTTGTCTTTCCACTTTATTCCCGAGACTACAAATATTCGAGTACGAAGTAACCGATTTCGACTTATTTCTACTTAAGAAGTAGTTAAATAATTAAGCGATTGAGGAATTGGGGACGTAAAAAAACCCTGATGAGAGCCGAAATTTTACTTAAACGAAAGCTTAACCGAACCAATCTCTAGCCGAGTACAGCAAGGACTGATTTCTTCCAAATATTAGACAGAAATTTTTCCAGTTCGACTAGAGTGACCGATTAGTTGTAAATTTTGGAAATTTCCGTGGATACCCGGTCCTAAAAGGAATGTTAGTTAGTAAACAAATGACAATTAAGTTTAACAAATTTAGATTTTTACAGCTATGGTGAGAAACGTTTAAAATCTACAACAACCCCGTCGCATCCTTTGAGGTATACTGGTGATGTGACATTAACCGGTATCGGCACGCACGCACCGCACACCTACCAAGACCGTCTTTGATTCCATCCACCAGCAATTTTAACTAAGTGGATTGTTTTAAAAAGTAAAGAATATTTTATGTTATTTTTATGTACGTTTCTTCACAAAACTATATACAGTAGAACCTCTATTATCCGGACCTCCATTATCCGGATTTTCGATTATCCGGATTGTTCAAAATAAACAAAAATTTTACGAATTTGCTGATTTGCACTGGAATGCATAACTTTTTTTGTTTCAACAACGTCTCACCCAGCACAGTGGTCGTAAACTCTTAAATATATTTTACGTAGTAATAAAAAACTTGATATACGTATTTATAAATAATTTATATTCAAATTACATCAATTCTTTGACCAAGGGCGGCGTAAGGCATGGACGACGTGGACTGCGAGGCATAGGCCACCGCCTATGCCTCGCGGTCCGAAGGGCCTCGCGCCTCGAAGGTTTATGCATTACTTAAAAGCCGCAAACGCGACGAAAAAATTTTACTCGTCATAAAACGATAACTAGTTTGTCAAATTTTTATTTATAAAAATGCAGTTTCAACTGCTTTTTATTTTATAAAATCCGTCTTCTTGCGCCACCAGAGGGCCTTTTAAACAATAGGTAGTCTGTTAGCGTTGGTCACTAGTAGTCTAAATTCGATACGAACGTTTGTTTCTTGAAAATTTGATCACGATTTAAATACAGTATTTACTTTTAATATTACCGATATGTCATCGAAAAGAAAACGTGTTATATTATCATTAAAAGACAAATTAAAGTATTTGTTTCGATTATCCGGATTTTTCCTTATCCGGACTACCTTCATCCCCAATTAGTCCGGATAATCGAGGTTCTACTGTATAATTATAATTATCTTTAAAAGTATATTCGTACAATTGAATATTTTGTACCGGGTACGTATAATTGTATATCCATCACACATTTTATTTTACCGAGTAAGTTTTTATCATTTTATTTTTAATTTTAGCCCTTATATTGTGGCTAGCGATTCGGAATGTAATCGCGATATTGAAAATTTATTTTAAGAAGTTTTGGCTCGAAATCGTATAATGAAAAAGAAAACATTATAACTCGTCAAGTTTACATAGTGTTACGAAAAACTCGGTAGTTAAGGCCNGACCCCGCCACGCGTTGTTGTGGCTCAAAATGTATCTATTATAAATGTATAACACTTCCCCCGTGTGGGGGGAATTTTTCGAAAAATTCCTTCTTAGTGTAGTACATTCTGTTGACGTACCCTATTAAAACGCAATCAAAAACGCAAAAAACCGCATCTAAGATAGTATAAATAGAAGCAGAGTTCTTTACGGTAAGCCTTAATCCTGTTCATCTCCCCCCAGGTGGGGGAATTTCGACACGTATATATAAAAACACGTGCGTATTCGAATGCAGCGTCGTGTGAAAATTTCAAAGGAATTAGTAGGAACAAACGAACATTACATTTTTATTTATATAGATAGATAGATGATCTGCTTTAGTTCATCCTCACAGAAAAGCAAACTTAGGACATCATACTCGTAGCACCATCAATTGGACATAAAAGCCTTAACCCTAGATGATATCCATTGTAGTTTTATTTAATTAATAAAAAATCTGCAGGTTTGATTAGTGGTAAACATTTCGGAAGTCATAAAGATGCTACAGTTAAAATTTGGTAACGATTGGTTCAGTAGTTTTCACGGTTAGTGGTCACAAACGAAAAATACGTTGTCTCTTTATATAGCAGTATAGATTAATTAGGGGGGGTCGGAAATCGCAATGAAATTTTTAATTTTTTAAAAATATTTAAAAATATAGGCCTAGTTTGTATTCACCCTACTTTAAAAAGTCAATAACTTATTACTGTCAATCCGTGTCAGTGTTAATCTCTGTCCAGTATCACTACCCTCGTACGATGTAACTTCTCGCCTAGACCCGACAGATCGTGAGAAAGGTGAATGAGTATTCCTGTCTTTTCCTGCAAGAGTGTCGGGCGCAAGCCTTACAACCATACAACTTACTAGGCTTTCATGAAAATGGCCACCTATTGCACAGTGATCCAAGCAGAAATTGGGCCGTGTCTAATGCTCTAAAACAGCGCTGTCCAACTTATCATAGCCCGCGGGCCATATTTTCTTCACCAAACATTTCGGGGGCCAAGAAGGTTGGTGATGGCTAATTGGTCGGCTGGGAATCACGCCACATGACATTTGCATAGTGCTACGGTTCAGTGAGCACTAATTGGTCAGCGAGTCCGATCTCGACGCTATAAAAAGGCGACAGTTCGACACACCGGATATACGTCACTCTCGTCTAAGTTCGACTTGGGAATTTTTTTGTTCAATAATAAATGTGAATTCTTCTTCCTGGAAAAAATAAGACCTAGCGCATTTTTCAGAGCAAAAATTAATATAAGGCACTGTCTTATTTTCGGGTAAACACGGTAGTAAAAGAATTTTAATATTAATAATAATAATTTAGTAACATAAATTTATTCATTGTAAAATGTACTCGCGGGCCGTAAAAATTATTTGGCGGGCCGTATACGGCCCGCGGGCCGCCAGTTGGACAGCGCTGCTCTAAAACATCCAAAAAAAAATAGCAACTATTATATAAGAATATTCACAGACATCAGAGCTACACTGCATATTCTCAAGAATAAAACTGCCAACTCCAAGCTGGCATTAATCTTATTCAAATCGCTGAAGCCATTCGTACCAAACACCACGCTACTTTTCATTGGATCCCGGCCAACAAGGGCCACGATGGCAACGAACAGGCCGACTAGTTGGCTAAAAGGACGACTGATTCAAATACAACAGTAAATTCCAGTAGGATCCCTCTGAAAAACATCAATAAGAATATTAAAGACATCACCGATAGGCTATGGCAGGAAAATCAACTATGGGAAGACAGTGTTACAAATTCTTCTCCTCCATTCACGAGGATTAATAATAAACATTTCGAACCCTCTTTTGGTATCACCCAGCGCTTCATCCAGCACGGGAACTTCCACAGTTACCGCTACCGCTTTCGGAAAACAAAGTCTGAAAATTGTGATATCGACAACGATCGAAGATGACGTAAATCATTTCTTACACGAATGTACCAACTACGAAAATCAACGCACCAGTTCGAGCCCGCGTGCCTCCATGCCGGCTACAACTGGCCTCCTAACGAAAAGGACTTAGTCACGGGCATTCAGCAAATTTATCACCAAGACCAGGACTCTCACCCAGATCACCTATTTACGCCAATGTATACTGAGCCCAACCAAATGAGTAATAACGACTTACCAGCTTCTACCGACATCAACAATGATAACAAGGACGAGGACAACTGCTACGATAACGGTGGCGAAAATGATGATTCATCATTCTGGCTGTCAAAGCTGTGGTCTGCAACTTTCCCGTCGGTAACGACCAGGACATTGCGTTGCCCGTCCACACGACTGTACGCGAAGTTTTTGTGCTCTCCTCACTGCTTTGGTTAATTGTTATTTTCACTGCAATGTAACGCGTTACTTCGCGTTCTACACTGCACTTATCCTTTGCATTTTCTGACACGTCGGCACAGCCAATTTTCTTTTGTGTTTAATTTCTCAACCTTTTGTATTCTCGCTCAGGTGGTGGGAAGCAGCGCAGTGTTTATCCTTACGTAAACGATGCTCCTTACCGTTAAAATTTTTCCTATTGTAATAGCCGCATCATTGCGCCAATTTTCGGGCTATGGCTTTGTGCATCTGCCTTTATTCGTTATTATTTTTATATTTTGTTTTTACTGTATATATTGTTGTAACTCATCCACTATTGTAAATATTTGTATATTCGTCGCATTTTGTTATTTTTGTATAATTTTGGTCGTAATAAATACCGATGCGGCTCTCGGGGCCCTTCCCCTTCATTTTCACTTTCCAATTAATCTTTCTTTCTCAATCTTAAGTTCTTCCCAGCCTTCTTTTTAACCCTTAGGGCAAAGTCAGTTTACGTAACAGATAGCCCCGTAATCCTTTATAACAACAACGCCTTACAAACGGACAGCGAATGGGGGAGTACGGTCGAAAGAATAAAACCCGAGCTAATTTAGCGACCACCTGGCGTTTTCAAGTGTTTGATATACAATACGGCTTACTAAAAGTACTGTTTTTACAAGCGATAAAACAGTCGAGGAAAAAGATTAGGATTTTTCGACATAAACTTCTTAAATGGGTAAAATATCGTCGATGGGACGTATATTTCTTACAAGGAAAATTTTAACACATCGTACGGTGTAAATGCCGAGACTCGTCACGCGGGAGCTTCTTAAACCAGTTCTATCGTATTTCTTTCGTAAATGAAAATTTTAGCCGGACAATTTTAACAGGAACACGAAGAACGTAACGAAATAAACGGCAAATTATAAAGGCTCTAAAGTAATTTTCAAAAGAGCGCCAAATGTTTACGGTGCGTTAACGAAAGGAGAGCAAACCTTAGGAAAACACGCCGTTAGGAATAAAGAATTATATCGGATTCACCAAAGAAACTCGAGAGTTACGTCTGCAACACCAAAATGACGTCACTTTCGCCGGCGAGGGAAGCGGAACGGCAAAAATTAGACCTATAGGAAGGCCGTTTAGCAACGTCGTCGTAAAGATCACGTGCGAACTACGGCGGTGGGCCAGCTAAAAAGCTTTATTTGTACACTAATACGCTGTATTACTATCCGATTTAAATATTGTCAAATAGACGTACTTACCGCGTAAAGTATTGGTAACGGAGTAATCGTAATTCGGCGACGAAAGTATTGGCTACTCCTAACTTTCGACGATTTAAAATATTTTTCCTATCCAAATTATTCGTTTTTCGGGTTTTTAATTTGCCGTTAGATCGAAGGCAAAAAGTTTAATCGATACGACGAAGCAATCCCGGTAGACGCCATTTTCGACTACTGGCACGCGTAGTAGCTAGTTTATATTTACGACTGGCAGATGGCGCGTTTCGTAGAGTAATTTCCGCCCGCCAGTACGCGCGACACGTAACGTCGAAGGTTTCCGCCGTCCCTTTCCTTACGCCAGTACCGGGCTTTAGACCGGTGTTTCTCGATCTCTAACGAATCGTCGCCCCCTTGGCTTCAAAATTCCTATGCCGAGGGCCGAGGCTGATGCCAAATCCGTACCGCTTCCAATAGACTAGTGACTAGTATAATGTTATTTGTTTAATTATTGTACGATATAACGTATAAAATATCTAATTATTCTTAATGTAATGTTTTAGTATATTGGCCAGAAAATTGTTTTTCACCCCCCAAGATATAAATTGCTGGTAGTCGCCCCCGTTGAGAAACACCGCTTTAGACTTATTTACCCCGGGCAGCGGAAATTCAGATACATTTTAAATTTAAAATATGCCCTCTCCGCGTGAAATTAGTGCCGTAGTGGCTCGCCCCCGTACAGTACATCGTACTTTTCCTTTAACATTTTTCCTTTATCTTTAAGTGGCGCGGGTTATCTTTAACCGCTTTCGGGGGAAGTTTTGAATGGAAATAAGGTTTCCGTATGCGGCTTCGTCTTTCGTCTCTGTTCTCGAGATTAAGGAAAGACGGACGACGGTGCAGTTTAAAATTATAATTTCGACAGGATTCAAATCCGGTCCGAAGGGTTCTCTCTCAAAAGACGCTCTTCCGGCAGAATCCGACCTTCGTTCCGCCGATTAATTTGGGCGGAAGACGGAGTCGAAATCACTAAAGGCTTCCGTCCCGTCACTTCTTTCGCGCGCTTTTCCCGATATTCCAAGTCGATTCTTTGCAAACCCGGACTAATTCATTTTCCCGTCCGCCGTTACGCGTTCCACCCCCGACCGAACGCTTCGCGCCGCCGATAAAAAACCAGTTCTTAAAACTTTCGGAAAGTGACGCACCGCGAGAAAAGAGCGGAAGCGGAAAAAAGAGAGAGTCGGAAGAAGTCAACGGTTTATTGAGGGCGAAAAACTCCAGATTCAGACCAGAATGTGCCAAGACTTGGGTCGGAAGGCGAGGGCGGCCAGGGCTCCGGCCGCTCCCAGCAGAGTGGCCAGGCAGTCTCCTCCTCCGGCGGCGGTCTTCTTCCACCTGCGACCACACCACACCGTTACAAAGAGACAAAAGTGGCGGCTGTGGCGCGCGCCGATCGGCTACTCACCCTGCGGCGTCCGAGAAAAGGCCGTCTCCCTCTCTTCTCTCCTTGCCCTGAAAAGAAAAAAAACCCGCAATTAGCCGGTCCGATCCCAACGCGGTCTCTCCCGGCGCCCGCCTTCCGTCTTACCACAAGTCGGCTCTCCTCCCGTCCGTCGGCCCGGTTCCCGCGGATTCGGGCTTCTTCCCTTCCTTCTCCTCCTCTTCCCCCTCGGACGCTCTTCGTACCCCGGGAATCTTCTCTTCCCTCCTCTTCCCGTCCGTTTCTCCTCCGGTTTCCGTCGGACGCTCTCTCCGCCCTTCTCTCTCTTCTACCCACCTCCTCCGCCTCCGGGGCGGTCCGTCCCTCTCTTCCGGCCTCTTCTCGGCCCGCCGTCCTCTCCTCCCTCCCGGGGTCCCGGCGGTGGCCCGTCCGGCGCATCCCGGCGGCGGCCTCCGGGCCGGAAGCCCCGTCCTTCCGTTCCTCGGGGGAGAGGCGGGCCGAGCGGGAGAGCGGTTCCCGGGCGGTGGCCGGGTCGGAGTAGCGGCGTCCGTAGACGCACACGAGGAGGAAGAGCAGACAGAGAGCGGGCGGGCGAATTGCGGACTGCATGGTGTCGTCTCGGAAGAGATTTCCGCCGAATCTGCCACCGCAGGACGACCTCTTCCTTTTAAAGGCCCGGCCGCGTGCCTTATCTCCGCCCGTTAATTCGGCGGCATTCTCTGCCCACTCGCTTCTTTCCCTCCAATCCGGACGTTTCGCCTTCGTCCTTCCCCCTCCGGCCGGCGCGGAACGGCCGTCTTTCTCGGCCGGTCGAAAGCCCGCCACGGCGCCCCGACAAAGAAGAAAGCGCCGGCCGTCCTCCCTCCTTTCTCACCGAGAAGACGGAGACCGGAGGAATTGCGCTTTTCGTTCCGGGGCGAGAGGAGGCGGGGGTGACCCTCCGCCTTTCTGGTCGGAAGATCCTAGCGGAACGCTTCGGGTCCAGTATAACGGCGGTCCGCTTTTTTTCCGACTTCCGCCGAGACGGACACACGGGAGATTAAAGAGAAAAACGGAGGTCGTAAATCGGGATTAGGCAGCCGGGATCGTTCGTCTTCCCCTTATCTGGCGGAGACCGGGTAGAAGGAGATCGTCACTCACCGAAAGGTCGGCGGGGCGGTCTAGGTTCGAACGGCGTGAAGGGCGTAGGACAGACCCCGGTGGGTCTGCCAACTCCAGCCATGGGACCAGGGTCGATACAGGGTGCCGTGGATCAGTCGAAGGCGACAACCGTCTGAAAAAGAAAGCGGATTACCGCGGGTCTATCCTTTTCTCCGCGCCGCGTTTACCGTTTCTTCCGTTAATCCGCCGGTCGAGCGAATAATAGGACGAGCGGCGGCTAACGAGAAATTTTCCGTTTCGTTAAGCCCTTCCGCCGCCGGGAGAAACTCGTTTACGCACCGTCGGCGGCGGGAAGGAAAAGACCCGTCGAAGGTAAGAATTGGTGGGACGGGACGGGAAGACCCGGACCCGCGCCACACGAAATTTATAAATTGAAAGTGGAAGGAAACGGCCGGTCGTCCGCCCGAAAGGTCGACTATTTTAAGCGTAAAGGGTGCCGAAGTGGCGCAGTAATTCCCTGGCCGTTAGGAGTCCGAGTAGCGCCTGGTCTTCTGTAGGAAAAGGGCGGGCGCATTTCCGCCGGCCGACGTACACTACCGGCGCCGGCCCACTCGTCGAAACCGATGCGGGCCCGAGAAAAATTGGCGTCGGTTCCGCCCCTTCCGGACTCGGGCCGAAGACCGTCGGCGCCGTACCCGGTCTTAGTTTTTTCGGGCGTATGGCGTAGCCGTCGACCCCTGCGGACAGGGAGCGGGAACCTCCCTTTACCGAAGGAGGGAAATCGGGGCGCGGCTTCTTAATGCGCGTGGCACCCGCGGCACAAATCGGGACCGAACGGAAAAACTCCGGTATTTGCTGCGGGGGCCTTTCTGTGGCCTACATTATTTATCCAGGTCCGGGCGTGTTCCGGCTAAACCGTTTTCGCTCGTCTCCGTTCGGCCGGCGTAAGACGCGGCGAAGGAAACCTGGCAGCCGTTGCCCGGGTAAGACTTACTTTCTTCCAAGATGCGTCGCAGTTCGCGGGGCGAAACGAACTTGCTCCAGCGGTGCGTGCCCGCGGGTAACAGTCCCAGGACGTATTCGGCTGCCACGATGCCCAGCAGGTAGGAGGCCGCGGTTCTGTCCACGGTGGTGACGAACAGCGATCCGTTGTCCTACGGCGGAAAAGCGTCGGCAGATTAGCGCGTTTTCTCCCTTTCTCAAAGCGCTCGACTCACCTTCAGCGAGGCCACGCAGTCGGCCAAAAATCGGTCCAAACGGTCCACGTGTTCCAGCACTTCGCTGGCCACCGCCGCGTGGTAGCGGCGGCCCCCCGCGCTCCACTCTTCCACCGTGCCGCAAACGTATTCCACCCGGTCCCGGATGCGGGGACGGGCCGACAGACGGATTCGGGCCGCTCGGATCACTTGCGGACAAGGGTCCAGTCCGGTCACCGACGCTCCCAGAGTGGCCAGCGCCTAGAAAAAAAAAATTCGTCCGTTAATTTCCCTCCGCCTCCGCGGACGATTTTTTTATAACTTTCTTCCGCCGGGAAAGCGCGGAAAGACGGAGAAAGACGAAAACCCGGAAGCAGAAATTCCCTACGTTCAGTAACGACGGGAAGAGCGAAAACATAAGTACGTGGCGGAAGAGAAAGAGGAAAACTTGCGGCCAGAGAAAAGAATCGTCGCGGGTGGTAAATATCGGGAGCCAAACGAGTCGGTAAGCAAATTCCTGCCGATCTTCTCTCCAACCGGGCCGAGAAAAAAGTCTCTGCCCGGATCGCGGATAAATGCGCGACCGCCTCTGCCCGCTTCCTTCCCGGTAAATACGACGTCCGCGGCCGGCGGAAGGCGGAATAAAGTCGCGCCCGGGAAGCGTGACAGAAAACCGAGAGACGACGTCCACCACGCTTACGGGTTGCGCGTGCAAGACGGGGGTAAACGTACCCCTTTACCCCCGCGTAACCGTCAAAAGCGTCTACTTCCGTCATTGTATTTATTCAACGAGCGGCGATTCCACCGCCCAATTCGTCGGTTAAAGTAACAGAAGCCGAGGGACGGGGGAGTGTCGAAGCGCCGGTTAAAACGGATAACGATCCGTTAATTTGGAAGTGGACGAAGTAGAAATTTTGAAGGCGGCGAGAGAAAGAGCGGAGCGGCTTTAACCCAGGGATAAATAAAATGTCGAATTAACTAACCCGTCTATTTATTCGCCTCCGAAAGAGTTTATTTTTAAGCCGACGATAGAGGCATCGGTAACGAATTGATTCCGCGGCATTACTCTCTATCGTATTTAGAAGACGGAGGGCCACCGCCTACTCCGCTTTACGAAATTATGGCTCGAGTGCCGCTTTTTCGACTCCTTCCCCCGTGGGCGCTAAGAGGGCCTGTTTTTAGCCAGTCGAAAATTTGCTGGGAATTTTGCAACTCTGTAACTGGCAAAACCACCGTTCCCTTTTATAATTATCCGCTCCGCACCATTCGTCTTTTACTCGTACGATCGATGCGGGCTATCTTTTACTTTCCCGCCTACAACGTATAACGTAGGGAAAGTTTGGCCGTCACCCTCCCAGATTTTTACGTATTTGGACTCGGAAAGGAAAAAGTATCGGGGTTTCTCTGTACGCGCAGTGCCGTTGTTACTGCGCGGCGACCCCGTTCCGAGCTTAATAACTCCCGCGCATTTAGTGGAAAATTTCCGAAATTTTGCGGGGAGTTTGTTTATTAGAGGGATCTCGATACTAGTAAATTAAAGATGGAGATAACTCCCGTAGGATGGGACTTAGCGGCGTTATCAGCATTCGTCCCTACCTTAAAAATTAAGTTTTTCCCATTTTATAATAGTTACCAGTAAAAATATCGTAACAGATGGCGCCATCCGTCGAAAATTTCTGTCTGGCCCACACAGATACGGAGTAGGCAAAAATTTGTGTCTAGATCGGTGCGGTACCGTAGAGGAAAAGATTGGTCTGGGCCGTTCTTATAAGCTGGCTACGGACGTTTCCCAAAGCGACTAAGTCCCCGGTCGGTCTGTTTCGGACCATAGTTAGGAAGAGTGTATTTAAATCTGCGTTATTGATTTATAAAATTCGGGTGGGATGGAGAATAAAAAACTGCGTAAATGTATAATATATATAAAAATAAAAGCTGTGCGTACTTTTAAAAACAATGTAAAGGAAGAGGGTAAAGAAAAGAATTCGTTTTTACAAAAGGTTAAAACTTGTTGGAAATGGTTTTACCTTTCGACCAGATAACGTCCAACCTATGTCGGAACGAAACGGTAGGTGCGCTACAACTCTTGGAAGGATGGCCACAGTCGTCCGACTGCTTTGGGACTTTGTGGACAGACAAATTGGACAAAAGGGATCTATACGACCATCCTTTATTCTTATCTCGATGTCGTGAGATTTTGCCATCACTAAAGCCAGGTATAACAATTTTTACATTAAATTCTTGCGCTTGGTTACTGTTGAAAAGCCTGAACTAGTTACAATAAATGTAATTAACTTATCCTCTTGGTCTTAAACCTTATGTCGGTAGTGTACAAATGATGCATCGGTTCCGCTACAATATTTACAATAGAACCAAAGTAATCATTCGAAAAGAGAATATCTATATTGTGATAGTTTCGTGGAAGTATGTAAATTATCCATACGTAAGAACAAAATGCAAATTAAAAACAATCTTCACAAATCGTGTGACGATTGGCAACACGCTGTACACTAACTGGTAGAGTGTGCTGCAATGCCTTAAATTCGTCAACAGTAGTGTGAAATGATTATACTTTAGAAAGAAATAAACCAAAATATATGAGAAGCTGCGCGTAGATTCCACAAGCGCTTTCTAGCTGGACTAAGACATTTTGAACATACACTATGGAAAATTAAAGCAGTTTTTGTATTCATTTGTGCAGTATTGATTTTTATCTTTTACATCAAAATTCTTTGTACATTATACTAAATCTTCTCAAAATTATTTCCTTCAATTATCTTTGCGCCTGAGAGAGAGAGAGAGGGAGAGAAAAATTTAAGTACAGTATCTTTTGTTTATTGCCACTACTGGTTACTGTTATCGGCTGCTTAATGTAATCAAAATACATTTTCCTAAACCAGTTCTGTATTTCCTGTGTAAAATTTCACTGACTATTGTGATCGGCCTGCCACTTATTAATTAAACTAGGGCATTTTTAGTACAGTGGAACCCCGGTTAACGAACGTCCTGGTTAACGACCAAATCGGTTAACGAACTTTTATTTTGCAAAAATTTTGTCTCAGATAACGAACAAAATTCGGATAACGAACGTAACGGTATATCGTGTCAAATTTTAGTTGGTGTTACGCATGCACGAGTTAAGCATTGCTTTTCCGAGTGTTTGTGCTATACTTCTTTTTTTCAGTTTTGTGATTTATATATTTAATCAATATGGTATCAAAGAAAGAAAAAAGTCATAGTGGCAATAGAAAACGACAATGCGCTATCGCATTTGAGAAAAATTTTGATTAAAAGAGTAAGACAATCAACTTTAGATCAATTTCTTGTTCCTTACGGAAAGAGTTTGTTTCATTGTTAAGTTATGGCAACGCAACACTTGGGCGATCTGACTAGGGTGAAATGCCTTCTGGGAGGTGTTTTTAAGGGAAACTGG
>NW_019385142.1:0-2002 GCF_000671375.1 Centruroides sculpturatus | reverse complement strand
AAAAAACTGTTAAAGAATTTAATGAACTGAGAGGGTGCAACAGTTTTCCTGGAGTTTTAGGCTGTATTGATGGAACTCATATTCCATTTACAGCCTCCAAAAATGAAAAGGTTGCACATTTCAACAGAAAAAATTTCACTTCTGTCATTCTACAGGCTGTATGTGATGCGAAATTAAAATTTATAGATGTCTTTGCTGGTTGGCCAGGCTCATCAAATGATGCCAGAGTTTTCCAAAGGAGTCCTCTCTATCTAAAAATAAAACATAATCCTGAGATGATTTCAGAAAACTATCATTTATTAGGTGATAGTGCATATCCATTATCCAAAAAATTATTAACTCCTTATCGTGATAATGGACACTTAAACAATATTAAAAAATATTACAATAAAACTCTTAGTTCAACTAGAATTGTTATTGAACAAGCATTTGGACAATTATTTGGCAGGTTTAGAAGGCTGAAACATCTACATATGTTTCGAAGGGATTTGATTCCAGAAGTGATAATAACTGGCTGTGTATTGCATAATTTGTGCATTTTATATAATGATATACCTCCAGATGCTTGTGCTATAAATGGTAATTTGCAAAACAGTTCTCAGAATTTTGGAGAAGAGTATCAAGATGGAATTAGCAAAAGAGAGGAAATTGCTAATAAATTATATGCCAATCATAATGGTTAAAAAGTATCTATTGATACTTTTATTTTTTTTTCTATTAATACATTAAAATCAAGTTTGTAATTATTATTATTGTCTGCTGTTATGTTGTGAATTTTTAATCATAATGATGCCATGTTCATCTGCATTTATAATGTGTAATTTAAACAAAATTTTATTAAATATTTGAACCAGTTTCAGGAAAAGTATTAATCATATATTTAACATTTTGTTATTACTTTTAGTTATTTGTAATTGTGAATTACATAATTCTAATAAACTTTGTTCATTATTGAAAGTGCTTTGATTTTTGAATCAATGTATTTTGATAAATCTTAAATACATTTATGAGTCATCAAAACTATTAATCATATATTTAACATTTTGTTATTACTTTTAGTTATTTGTAATAAACTTTGTTCATTATTGAAAGTGCTTTGATTTTTGAATAGATGTANTTTTATTAAATATTTGAACCAGTTTCAGGAAAAGTATTAATCATATATTTAACATTTTGTTATTACTTTTAGTTATTTGTAATAAACTTTGTTCATTATTGAAAGTGCTTTGATTTTTGAATAGATGTATTTTGATACATCTTAAATACATTTATTAGTCATCAAAACAGAAAAAATTTTATTAAAATATCCAAACATTTTACATTTTATTTTCTGCCAATTTTAACAAAACATCTGTTAATTTTTCCATGGCTTTTAATTTTTCTTCCTCTATTTTTTTAAATCATTCCATCATTGTTCTTCTACCTCTGCTTTTCTGTCTTCTAACTCTTTTTTTTAAATAATTTCTAAACCACAATGGTAATTCATCTCCAGTTCTTTTGTTCTTTCTTGGTCTTTCTGTGGTTTCTGCTTCTCTTTGGAAATTTGATGCACTGGGAACAGAAATTAAATTTTCATTTTCATTTGATTGAAAATTGTTTTCAGAAGTGCAAGGCAAAGAACTTCAAAGATAACTACTGGGGGATTTACATTTAACCTATTTCCATAAACTTCTTGAAAGTTATGGAAAAACTCCCATTTTATGGCATCGCCACCAGACTCTTTTCCCTGTAGGTACACATTAAATTTTGCTACTTAGCATGGCATTCCGTGGACCGAAACGCGTACCCACTTCGTTTGAGATTGTCGGAAATCCTCTGCCATGATTTAGATTTTTGAATCGGTTTGATGAATTCTTCCTCCGTTTCTAATCTCGTATCTATTAGTAATAGTGTCCATCGGCGAGTCCATTCGTTAGCTTAAAAATTATAAAAAAATATTTATTTTGCTTTCCTTTATAGTTTGCCATAATTTATTATTTACACAAAATCTTAAACATAATAT
>NW_019385141.1:374412-411007 GCF_000671375.1 Centruroides sculpturatus | reverse complement strand
TAGGGATTGCCAAATACCTAAAGGCCGAAAGCGAATGACCGAGACGAAACCCGCTACGCGCAAAACGCCGAACAGCGTAGGAAAGCCGATCGGCGAAACCCAGTCAAATCAACAAAGAAAACAAAATCGGGAGAAAACCGAAACAAGGACAAAAAACAGAATAAGGCAGATATAATACCGCCACAGGGCAGCACAATAACACGATAAAAGGCCCGCCAAACAAAAACGTCGCCACGAACAAAGCACTGCCGAAAGGCTACCAGACCACGTGGAGCATAGACACTTCTTTGTCTAACGGTACAAATAGAATCGCGTGTAGCCCGTGAACAAATAATGATAGTGTAACAAAATTACAGAAACTAAAGACGGTCGGGCATGCTATCGAACACCGTCGCGATTGCGGGCCGATCGCGGGCTTTGAACCCAATGCGGCCGACAAGGTCCGAAAAAAACAAACGCCGATAAATAAAAAACTACTTAACCGATTTAGGTAAAACAGACACTCGCCGTTGGCAGATGAATAGTACTATCCAACGGTGTATAGAAAACGAAGATCAGACGAAAACTCGCTGAGAAAATGCAGAATAAAACGGAGCCGAGATACACCACTACAGCTCTCAAGAAAAATCACCATTGTTTGTCTGCAGAAAGAGGCTGTAAGAAGCGCATTGATAGAAGAATTTAGTCGACGATTATAAGACAACGCCGAAACGGACCGAAACGGTTCTAAAAGGAAGAACAGCCGAGACGAGGAACTGTAGAGAACTACCAGGAAATTCGGGTACCCTCTGTCCTTTAATTCATCTTATTTCCCCTTTCTATCTTTTCTATCTCCTAGTTTATTTTAGTTTTAAGTTAGTTTAAGTTTCCGCGCGCAACTACTTTTGTCAAAAGATAGTTATCGGAAAAGTAACTACCAGTATATTGGTATATCCGGTCGCTCGGGATTTTGGAACGTTTGTAAGTAACAGCGGGAATTCGAACTCATTTTGTAAATATATTAATGTTAGCGCGAAATTAAACTTGTTTCATTGGAAAAACGTGTCTGTGTTTTCCTGTCCGCGCTATACATCTTCACAAAGTGTTTATATTCTGGGGAAAGGACTGTGAGTTTTTGCATACCACTGAATCATCATCTTCAGTTTTGTCAAATATTCTCAGTTTCTCTTATTCCTTCTAATCTAGAAAACATAGATATTTTAGATTCTCCATCTTCATATTTAAACAAGTGATATTCCTTTAGTGCAATTTCTTTTGACAGATATGACTTTTTCTCATACATGATAAGCAGTTTCACATTTCATTTGATATCTTACAATTTCTTATTGCTGAAAGTGCCTCTCCTGTCACTATACTGCCTACACCAATTTGGCAGTTTTTTCTGCTCTGGACCAGATCAACAACTCTTTTTCATATTTTTCTTTCTCTGTTGTACTAACATTATTGCCAGAGTGTTCTGGGTTTTTATGCATTCCAGTTACAACTTCCCAGCAATCCTTGCTGTCTAGTAATATTTTAACATGAAACTTTCAGTTTTCCAAGTTATTTTTCATCAATTTTTCTATACCTATATTCATTGTTTCCATCTCCAAGTATTTAGCAATTTATTTTAAATGAGCTAGAGAAACAAAGAAGTTGACTTACATGTGGTAATGGCAGTTCTTCGTTGAGTCTAGTCTGGCATGACAAAATGGTGACTTAGTTGTTTGTGACGAATCTGATGACTTCTGTATTGAACCTTTAGTCACAACCATACTCTGCTACCATGTTAATGTTATACTGTGTTTCGCACAAGTAAAGACACTTTCAGTTTTAATCTAATAATGTTTACTTCTAAGTTATTAAAAAAAAAGAATACAATAAGACTTAGCTCTGCTTTCACATACACCTCTTGTCTTTTTAACTCTGGCACCAATTGACAACAGTACCCCCTCGAGTTCTCTCTGGTTTTTGCTTACTATATTAAATACTCCCAACACAACTATATTTAATTTTCAATCATATTTAAAAGGGAACGCATGCACAGAGGCTCTCTGTATTCTAACTCATCATACTGTTCAATCATATTTAAACATCTTATAGGGAACACATAGGAATATGGTATTCAAAATCTCTTAACATTCAAATATTAAAATCAAATGGTAACTGCCAGTCTGTTTTGAAATAAAAAAGCCTGAAGAAGAGCCCAGAAGGGATTATGAAAACATTCATCACTCAAATTGTTAATCATATTCACACTGGTTAATTGGTTCATGTGAGTCACATTTATTTTTTTATTCATCCCGGTGTGTTGTGCAGTTATGTAAACAAATTATAAGTTTATTAATTATTACATCTTTATTTAATATAAAGAGTAATTTTCTATGTTGAATATCTACTAAAAGAATGTCTTACCAAAGCAAGTAATCTAAAATAAGGAATAAGCACTCTTCTTTTGCAATATTGAAGAACTGCAGAAGTAGACAGATCTGCTGAAGATGAATCAAAAAAATAACTGACCTAAAAGTCAAAAAATAATTGCTTGAATTAAAAAAATTTATTTATGAAATTTATATTAAAAACATACTCACATCAACATTTACAAATGGGCCTCCATCAGCTATTTGTTGTGTTGTGAATCCTAAATTGTTGTCATCAGATGTATGTTGGAATGACGATGATGGAATAACATCAGTATGACTTTCAGCATTTATAGAAGCTGGCATTGTTGCATTCATCTATTTAATATTAACAAAATATATATTTTTATAAAAATTAGTAATCAGATTAAAATTTATTTTATGAATAGAAAGAAATTAAATATTTGAATCATAAATAATACAAAATTACAAAATAATTACTCATGTTTATACTTAATTTTTAAAATTTATAAAAAGTAAGTATATAAGCTTGAATCAAAATAGTAACAAAATTAGAAAAGGAATTTGATTACAATAATTCAAATACTTTAGATCAATAGTTCCCAATTAGTGGTATGCGTACCCCTGGGGGTACGCGAAATTGCATGAAGGGGTACGTGCGGCAATCTAAAATCGGTCGATTTAAAATTTAAATGCATGAGATGAAGCAATAAAAAAAATAATGAGTGGACCATCAAAAATTCGGAAATTTACAACATGATGTGGAATGCACAAATCCATTTATTTATAACTAAAAATATTCTCAAAATTTCATCAAAAAAATACATTTGTGACAATACCTAAATAAAATTCTTATGCAAGAAACAAAAATTGTACAATTAACACAATTTGTTTTTGCAAAATTAATTTTGAAAATTTTTGTCGCTGTTGCGAATAACTCCATCGACCACCTTCCCATCTCTGATCAAGAGAAATTAATAGACATTTCATGCATCAGCAGACTCAAGAGTTGTTTTGCAGAGCAATCACTGAGTAATTTTTGGGCTGACCTAAAAGACATTTATCATGTCAGTGAAGTGGCAATAAAATATTTACTACCATTTTGTACAACATACATATGCGAGAGCAGATTTTCGGCCATGACAAGCATGAAAGCTAAACATCATCACCGACTTCAACTCAAAGATGACTTGAGACTGAAGCTGGCCAAAAAGCAACCAGATTTTACAAAGTTGTGCAAAGAAAATCATCCACATTTGTCACATTAAAATTAAATAACCTTATGTTATTTTCATTATTATTAGAATTGTATTTTAAAAGTAATAAAAGTAAAAGAAACTTATTCTATTTATCACTAGCTGTCTAGTTTTTTTCTCATGGAAGCTGTCCTATATTCGACAATACAGCACTTCCATTGGGAATATGCATATACTAATTGATATTCAAATATACAATAGCAATTTTATCATTGTTTTTCACATGTAGAGAAATTTGTAATAAAATACACAATGCAGTTATAATAAAATCTTAATTTTAATTAATTCAAAGTATGTTCAAAAATAAAAATAATCGCACAATATGTATTTATATTTTAGAAAATACAAGGAAAGTGGTGCTTCCATCGCTTCCAAAAACAGCATACCACTGTATATTTCCAAAATGTATACTGATGTATTAGTCTGGATTAGAATGATATATTGAAAACTTGATACCTATAACAACAATTTCTTTTGTTTCTCTATATGATCCTTGAAATTGTTGAGGCATTTATATAATTATATCACCAACTTTAAATTCTATAGTCATAGAACAGTTATGAGCAACCTGTGGCTTCTGAGCTGCAAGTAGTCCACAAGGTCCTAATATGCAGCCTCAGTCTTTAACAATGTGATTTTTTTTCCTATTTTCTGTCCCATGCCATTATACAACTTTATTTAAGTTGATATTCATGACAAAATGAACTTGACCAGTAAAAAAATGAGAATAAACTAAATCATATATTACTAATTTGCATATTACTAGTGTAAATTATTTTACAACATTGATTTTGTACAAAGCAGTTATTACAACATTTATTTTGTATTACTTTGTACAAAAAATAAAACTAAACTATTGTTACTCAGCAGGCTCAAAGCCTTCAGTTCCATAAGAAAATATGCATATAAAGTTCACTTCCAGCTTGTATCCAGAAAAGGTTACTCATCACTGCTTTGCTTTGTCAAAAGTCTAAAATGAGAAATTCAATTCTACTGTGAGATAATCAGGGGATCAAGGGTTAATCCTGTCTGACCACTTACTCTGCACAAGATCCGATCTCTAACGTCAATGGATGATTTCCTAATACAGTATATTTAAATTTAGTCCAGGAGTTTGTAAGATATCCTGAAGGTTGTTTTGCTGACACCAGTTAATCAATTTAATCCAAGGATTAACACACTTAGATGAGGAATTTCGAGTGGGAGGAATGCAAGTAAGTGGAGCGGACATAGGAGTGGATTTCAATCATTAAAAAGACCATATTTAAAATAACAAAACAAAATATTTAATGGAATCAAATAAAAATAATATAACAATTAAAGGGATTACAAATAATATATATTGAACCTATCTCGAGAGAGAGAAAATTCAACCATTTAACTTAAATCTATACGCATGAGAGAGAGTTCATATCAATCTAAATAGATTATACTACCTTCACAGTTCCGTAAGAATCTTGTATTTAAACTTTCCAGATCAGAGAGACGTTTAGGAATTGTAACTTCTATGAATGCGTAATCACAATAATGTTGGCATCTATGTGATGGTCCTCTTAACTTGGAATGGTCTTCATCATATTTTATGCGACAATTTTTTCTTTTGATGCACTGAGTTATATCGTATGGCAAATTCTGTCCTCAAAGATCTAGACTTCGTAGAACTGCCTATATCATATGGTAACCTCTTCCTATGGACTGCCCGGAATGGCAGGAAAATGTCCCTTTTATACGAGTCGATGGCTTACAGCCAGCCAAGTCTCATGTGCGGCCGTTTCTGATTCAACTTACTAGTCATCAGAGAAAGGAAATGAACTTCCTATCCAAATCAAAAGTTCTGACATCCGTTGATTCGAAAATTTGTAAAAGTTAAAAATATTAATTTCTAATTGAATTTAAATCATTCCCTCTTTTCTAATTTCTTTAAAAATGACCCCACCCTAAATCTGGATTTTCACACTACAAAGATACTGTTAAATTTTTAGATTTATATTTTTCTAAACTTTTATTCCACAAAATAGGTCTTTCTTGAACTGAATTTATTAGTAATTTGACATTCACTTCATAATCCTCCATTTTAATCAGAACAAAATTTAAGTTTAACATATCTTGCCAGACATAGGCAATGAAATAAAATTGTATGAAAGAGACTATACATGTACTGTACATAATAATCTTGACTGTATACAGCAAAAACTGTATGGGCTCCAGCAACACATAACTCACCATGTAAAGCATTTCACTGGAGTGTATTGTGTGAAAAGCTCTATAGAAATCATCAGTCAAAGGTAATTTATGGTGTCACGGCTAGCCACAGTTACAGTTTCAAACTGGATTGTGTAAAAGAGGTCTTACAGTTGTTTCTTTACCCATGATTTCATCTATAGTAGTAAGATGTGCCGGGCTGTGAACGGCTCACATATTTGTAAAATCTAAGTGACTCATACAACATGGAATTCATATAAAACGGAATTATCAACAGTGTTATAGGGGGGCGACTGTACACAAAGTCAATTAACATAAAATGCAATAAAAAATATATATTCATACAATAAACATACTTATATGGACTGAGTGCATGCTGTATAACCGATTATACCGGGTTATTATAAATCATATATTTCCATGCTGTTGGTAAATTTGTGGTGTCTTTATAGTTCAAACACTTGCACTTAGCGCCTGATCTGTATACAGTAATACCTTGACTTACGCGAACCCGGAGTTACGCGATTTTCAAATTTCGTTGATTCGTCTTTTGTTTGAGAGCCAAGCAACTCTCGATTACTCAATCCCTCCACACTATTGTTCGACTTACATGTTCAGACATGTCGTGCGGAATCGACACATAGCCACAATTTATTTTATGTTATTTATTTCTGTGTTTGTTATATCTACGGAGACTTGAGAGACTCTATGTGGTGATTTCTTCTAGTCGTGAACGAATCAAAAGACGAGATAAGATTAACGAGAACATTTATTAGCTTACATATATCCGACTTCGGTTTTACACAAATTGCGAAATTATACCCCGACTTACACGGTTATCGCTCGGTCCCACCTATCACGTAAGTTCGAGGTATCACTGTATTTCAAATTTTTCCTCAGTCATTGCTAAAGACGGTAAGCATACCTGTCTAATAATCCTAGCTTCCTTCCAATCAATTATTGAACCTTCAGTTTGTGCCACCTTAGATAGTGCTGTATTGTAGTGCCCTTTACTTATATCGTACACATGCCTTTTACTCAAATTCCTGTTGGTGACCCCTATGCAGGGCCAGATTAACCCACTTTGGGGCACTAGACATTTTCTTCTTACCAGGCCCCATCCTGGGTCTTTCAATTAATAAATCTTGTTAATATTATTTCTATTAAATCACATACGGACATTGCAGCTGCTTAATAAAAAATAAAAGGAAAATTATTTAACAATATTTCACAGGATGTTAAGAATACATATAGTTAATATTATTCTTATCGCTATAAAAAAAATTCTATATTATTGGGAGTTTTACTTTCAATAAGAAGAAACATAAGAACACATTTTCTTTAAATTCAAGAATTCACAATAACAATATAAAATGCAATATATTTTTGTTTATTTGTTTATTATATTATATTATATACAGTTGTCCAACAGAAAAGTAAACTATCTTATTTACAAATCTTTTAAAAATAGACAGTTTGACCGGGCCCTAGACATTTGTCTCATTTGTCTATACGATAATCCGACCGTGCCCCTATGTACTCTTTATTCAGATCCAGCTGATCATTTTTGTATGGTACCATACGATATAAGTAAAGGGCACTACAATACAGCACTATCTAAGGTGGCACAAACTGAAGGTTCAATAATTGATTGGAAGGAAGCTAGGATTATTAGACAGGTATGCTCACCGTCTTTAGCAATGACTGTAGAAAAATTTGAAATATACAGATCAGGCGCTAAGGGCAAGTGTTTGAACTATAAACACGCCACAAATTTACCAACAGCATGGAAATACAGTGGAACCTCGGTATACGTCTGCTTTAGAATACGTCCAATTCGGAATACGTCCTGTTTGGACGAAACAAATTTTGTTCGGTATACGACTTAATTCAATTATACGCGCCATCTATGAACAAGTAGCACTATCGGTGTACTACACCAGACTAGACGTTCGCGGTGCTACTGTTTATAACTTTGTTAAATTTCTTCTGATTTTAATTTATAAGTAACATTTTATTATTTTTATTAATCATGAATTGCAAAAGGGCAAAAGAAAAATAAAAAAGTGACTAGAATCACAATGGAACTGAAAAAAAGAGATTGTTGAGAAATATGAAGGTGGCACGCGTGTTCGAGATTTAACTGTTGCATTCCGTATTCCGAGAACGATATCGACAATCGTGAAAAATAAAGATATTATTAAATTTGCTAACGTTGCGAAAGGGGTTAAATCAATTTCTAAACAGAGATCGAAGACATTAGATCATGTCGAGAAATTGCTGTTGCTTTGGATAACTGAAAAACAGTGTGCCGGCGACAGCGTATCGGAAGAAATTATTTGCGAGAAAGTTAAAAGGATAAATACTGATCTCATGAAAAATCAAGCAGAAACTAGTAAGGAAAATGAGGTGTTTAAAGCCAGCCACTTTTTTTTACATGAGAATGGATTAATCATTTTTACATTACTTCTTATGGAAAAGGTTGGTTTGGTATACATCTTATTCGGTATAAGTCCAAACACCAGGAACGGATTAAGGTCGTATACCGAGGTTCCACTGTATATGATTTATAATAACCCAGTATAATCAGTTATACAGCATGCACTCAGTCCATATAAGTATGTTTATTGTATGGATATATATTTTTTATTGCATTTTATGTTAATTGACTTTGTGTAGTTTGTTTACTTTATATTATTTACTTTAATTGGATCCATGTATTTAATTAGTTTTATTTAGTTCTATTTATCTATACTAATATTATAAAGAGATAAAGTTTGTAAGTTTGGATGTATGAGGTAATCTCCGAAACTACTCATCTGATTTCAAAAATTCTTTCACCAATATTTAGAATGGACCTTTAGGGTGGACATAGGCTGTATATTATTCTGTTAAACATTCATATAAATTAAAAGATATCATCTAGGTAAGCGTTATATTTTCGGTGTCAGTGGGTGGCGAGGGGCAAGACGCATATGTATATGAGATAGGTAACCGCATGACGCAGTCGCATGGTCGGCGAGATATGCAATGCATGTGTCCGAACTTGTATGTTATATATGCCAAAATTACCCGGGGGAGAGAGACAAAATTAAGGCTTACCGTGAAGAATTCAGCTTCTACTATGCTATTTTATATGCGGTTTTTTGCATTTTTTTATTGCGTTTTAATAGGGTACGTCAAGAGAATGTACACTAAGAAGGGATTTTTTGAAATTCCCTCCTGTGGTGAGTGTTATACATTTATAATAGATACATTTTGAACCACAGCAATGCATGGCCAGGTACAGCTAGTCATTTATATTTTTGTATTTAAATGAATTGTTCGAATGGATATAGAAATTTGAATTTTGTTTCACATAAACATTCAAACCTGGAACCGATGCAAAGAAATGTTCCAAGAATTTAAAATACCTGAGGATAACCTGTGGAGCAGGTAGAAAACGTTTGTAGGATAATAAATATTACTTCTCGGAAGCATAAGGTGTTGGAGTCAAAGTATTAATTTATAAAGTGATAATTAATTGCCTTTGGAAACTTGCCCAATGTCCTGCTATTTCTAAGTTAAAATAATTTGAAATAACTATGGACAATTGTAGATACATTTTTGATTTAAAAAAGATTTCATTTTAAATGAAATAACCCGGTGTTATGCACATATAATTTTGCTTATGAATATACATTTTTACTACACTATGTATATGTTTATTTCTTATAAAAATGAAAAACTCATATAATCAATTTAAAGAGGTTTTAATTTTGACAAGTACACTTATTGTTCTTTGGACTTCTTTCTAAAATAATTTATTTAATAACCTTCAAAAAGTTTCATGGCACATCTATGATCATCTTGTGGCAGCACACTAGTTGAAAATCATTGCTATAGATGTTTGTATCAAAACCACTAATCAAACTCAGCTTTTTATACTAACTGAACTATCAAACCACCTTCCTTTGCCTAAACAGATTTTAAGGAGCTGAAGTTTCAATGGAAGGTAGAGGATGTAGGGTGTTTCCTGGAGGTTCTTGTGATTTTCGATGAAATTTGATTTGACAATGATAAAGACCCGTTTTGTGAACACATAATATTTAAAAGTCTCTCTCTCTCTCTGAGTGCATAATACTAACATGAATTATTTCCGACATTGATATGATTATTTTTATGATATGGTTATCATTCTAATTAATTATTTCCGACAATATGATTTTTTTTCGCGTTATACAGAGGTTTAATGGATTTATAATCTACTCTCTCTCTCTCTTGTAAATTTTGTCTGTTGTCCTAATTAACTCTGTCTTGTTACTTTTGATTGACCGCTATTTCCTTCCTTTGGCGGGCTAGCCTTTCGTTTGGGAATTCGACTTCGTCTAGGGGTCGGGAGAATCCAGGGACGTTCTTCCACTGGTCCCCGGCTGCGTAATGCATAAGAATGAGAGGAAGTAGGTTCTCTTGGTTCTTCTCTAGGGGTAGATTCTATTATTCTTTCTTCACTTTCGGAATCGTCTTCCTCTGATTCTAAATCCGTTTCTGGTTGTGGTTGAATTTCGGTGAGGATAAATTCGTCCCATGGGTCTGCACTTAGGGAAGGTTGGCGGGATAATACCTTAGGTTGTGTAGATGTTGGTGTAGGAGATCGGTCTAAACTTTCTGACCTTTCGAATTCTTGTCTAGCGGTGCAATGTTTCAATCTATTAGCATGAACTTGGAGTTGTTTCTTCGTTTGAATATTTTCAATAAGGAACGTGACAGGACTTAATTTGGATATGATACGAAATGGGCCGGACCATCGGGGTGCTAATTTCCTTTTTAACCCTTGAGGTAGGACAACTTCATTAAGGAAGACTCGATCGCCTACCTGATATGTAGGAATTTTATGAGTTCGGCGATGTATTTTTTGACGTTCTCTGGCTGCTGCTTCAGCATATTCTTGTGCTAATTGATGGGCACTGGCCATTCGAAGGTGGAGTTCCGATGCGAAGTTATCTTCTACATCGTATTTAGTTCTGGTCGGACGGGTGATAAGGTCAAAGGGGTAAATTGGATCTCGTCCATACAACAGAAAGAATGGACTGTCATTCGTAGAAGCGTGGACGGTAGTGTTATATGCAAATAAGGCGTAGGGAATCCATTCATCCCAGTCCTTTTGGTCTTTGGCTACATAGTGTGAGATAATATCAACAAGGGTCTTATTGAATCTTTCAACTATCCCATTGCATGCAGGGTGATAAGCGGTTGTAAGAAGTCGCTTAATATGAAGCAATTCGCATACTTCCTTGAACATCTTGGAGATTAAATTTGGGGCTCGATCTGTAAGAAGTTGTACAGGAGTTGAATGGCGTAAAACAATGTTGGTAACGAAGGCCTTGGCGATAGTTTTGCTATGAATATCGGGTAAAGGTATTGCTTCTGCATATCGGCTGAAATGGTCCACAAAAACTAGGATGTATTTATTTCCGTTGGTTGTAATAGGCAAAGGACCGATAATGTCCATAGCTGTCCGTTCAAATAAATGTGTGAGGGGAGAGAATAACTGTAGTTCAGCTTCTGTTCGTTTGTCCTTTCGCTTGTGTATAGCACATCGTTGACATTCTTGGCAATGAGTTTTTATGTCTTTGTTCATGGTCTGCCAATAAAATAAAGTCTGGAGTTTTTGTTGCATTCTTCGTGCTCCCAAATGTCCTCCGACGGGAGTATCATGATAAGTATGTAGTATATATGGAATCAATACGGATGGAATGACTAATTGTTCTAGGAAGTCTCCTTGATTGCTAGGTTGTAAATGATAAAGAGCTCTTTCCTCATCTAAGAAGAATTGGTTCTTAAGATTTGGATCTTGTGCGGTTTCATCTTCTAGTTGTTGAATTATAGGATTCCATTTTGGATCTCGTCTCTGTAAATCTCTGATTTGGGCTTTGGAGTATATTGGGTCAAGGTCGTCTTCAGTCTCTACGATTTGCCTGATAGGAATGCGACTTAAAGCATCGGCGTTTCTATGACATTCTCCCGCTTTATGCCTTACTTCGAACTCAAATTCTTGCAAAAATATAATCCAACGAGCTATTCGTGAGTTTGTGCTAGAGTCTTTATTGCTCATGAGCCATTTCAAGGGTCTGTGGTCAGTGAGAATAATGAATTTCCTGCCGTATAAATAAGGTTTGAAATATTTGGTAGCCCAAACAACCGCTAGACATTCCTTCTCAGTAGTACTATAATTTTTCTCGGATTTCCGCAATATGCGACTGGCATAAGCGATTGGCATTTCTCCTCGTTCATCTTCTTGTGATAATACTGCTCCTATAGCCTCGTTAGAAGCATCTGTAGCCAGTATAAAAGGTTTGGTAAAATCAGGAGATTTTAACAGTGGGGCGGATGTAATGATTTCTTTTAATCTCTCGAAACTCCGCTCTTGCTCTTCTCCCCATTGGAATTGAGCGTCATTCTTTAAGAGATCGGTCAGTGGCTTTGCGATATCTGCATAAGATTTTATGTGGCGCCGGTAATATCCAGTTAAACCTAGGAACGACTTTATATCATGTTTGTTAGTAGGTTTAGGAAAAGTCAATACGCAATTGATTTTGTCGGGATCCGGTCTTATCCCTTCATCAGAAACGTTGTGGCCCAAGAATTTAATTTGTCGCTGCAAGAAATGACATTTCTTTGGTTTTAGTTTTAAGCCAGCGGCAGCAAGGCGTTGGAAAATTTGTTCTAATCGGGAAAGATGAGTTTGGAAGTCGGAACTAAAAGTCAAGATGTCGTCCATATAGACGAGGCAAGTTTTCCCTTTTAATCCATGAAGGATGAAGTCTGCCGCCCTTTGCCAGGATGCAGGGCTCCCGCAAAGACCCATTGGCATCCGATTCCACTGGTAATGACCGTCTGGGCTTGAAAAAGCGGACTTTTCTTTATCTCTCAGGGCTAATTGCCAGAACCCCGAAAGGGTGTCCATGGTCGAAAAATATTTTGCTTTTCCCATCAAACTGAGGGCTTCCTGGACTAAAGGTAATGGATATGGGTCCGTTTTTGTAACTTTATTGAGCTTGCGATAATCTATGACAAGGCGCCATAGCCCCGGCTCCTTTTTCTTGACTAATAATGCAGGTGCTGACCAGGGGGATTTTGAGTGCGATATTATTCCATGATCTAATAACTCATCAATGATTTCATTCATTTTTTCTCTTTGAGCGTAGGGTATTCGATATGGAGGTTGGTATATGGGTGAAGCATCTCCGGTATTGATTTCGTGTTCCACGACTTGACAATATCCCAAATCATAATCGTGAGTGGCAAAGACATGTCGATATTTGTACAAGAGGTCTAATAAAGGCTGTTTTTTCCCTTTTCCGATATGGGACAAATTGAATAATTGGCTGAATTTTTCTCTGGTAAGATCAGGAGTAGAGGATTTATTGATAGAGCAGGGCTTTATGGGAGATTTGTCTTCTACTGCTCTTAAAAAGGTTCCTACACATTCGCCTTTCGCTATTTTCCTAGGTTGGGTGGAAAGGTTAGTTATACGGACTGGTACTTGTCCTCCCTTCAAAGTTTTTGCTAGGATATCTGTTCCTATGACCCCCTCCTGGCTAATAACACTGGATTCGATAACTCCGATTTTGCCTTTTTGTCTTAACCCCGATATATTGGCCATTGTAATTATTTCGGATCTCGGGGGAAGATTGCAATCTGCCGATAGGAGTACATCTAGGGTTTGTTCAGGATTAGAATTTTTTCTTTGGCTATGGGTGACTTTGGTTGTTGCCCGATTAAGAATCGAGTAACCTTTAGACTGGCTCTGTGTGCCTTTACAAGGTCGGTTTTTCTCTTCTGGCTTTAAAATATTTGATTTGTGAGCATCAGAGTTTTTTCGAAATGGAATTTCCTCTCCCCTTGGGAGGGTTAATGTTTCTCTTGCTAGATTAATCGTCAACTGTTGAGTTTTTATAATATCTCTTCCTAAAAGTCCATCAAAAGGATGTGTAATCTGATCATCCACGACATAACATGAATGAGAAAATTGCAAAGAGCCCATATCAAAATGAACCTTGATGGTCCCATAGGTAGTTATTCCGTGGCCCGTAACACTTTGGAACAAAATCTCTCCCTTTTTCCAATTAAGTTCTACGCCAGCCACCTCGTGAACCAATGATCGGGATAGAAGCGTGACTTTAGACCCTGTATCTATAGCCAGTCGAGCCGTATATCCGTCGATTTTACATAATAAACTTGGTTCCGAATCCCGGCCTAGTGCTCGGATTCCTTCTTTACCTCTAGACATCATAGGCATTCCCCTTCGGGAGCTATATGAGTTTCTCGGTGTCGGCGATCGAAACTCTCGATATAATCTATGATAACTCGCTTGGGAAGATCGAAAGGGTCGAGCCGATTTATGATATGGCATTCTGCGTTCCCACCAATTTACTTTATTAATTCTGCCGTAGGTCTGATTCCTAGGTGGCTGGGAATTTGTTCGAACTCTTTCGCTTCTCTGTCCCCTTGCTACATTCCGGGTCCCATCTCGGGGGGCATATGCAGCATCTCTATTTTCACTTCTATTTCGATCCCAGTTAGGATATCGGGTCCCTCTCGAGTCGTCGTCCCGTCGTCCTCGGGATTGATATTGAGATCGGTCGCCATAAGCTCTGGGGCGCCAAGATATGGGATTTCTGCGTGAAGGGTTGCCCTGACTTCTTTCCTGAGTTCCTAATCGTCTCAATTGCTCCTGAATTTCTGCTAAAGTTTCCTCTAATTGCTTATGAGGGGTTCCGCTAGGATCCTTTTTTGGTTCGATAGGATTGTTTATGTTCCTGACTATCGCTCGTGATTTCGCCGTTAATTGTTCAATAGTTTCCTCGCTGATGGCTGCCTGCACCGCCTTATCGAATGTCTCCGGATCTCGCGACATCACTTGTCTTTTTATACGCTCATTTAAGCCGCTGAGGAATTGCACCAGCAATCTTTCGTCCCTCTCTTTTTGTTGACATCTTTTGATAACTTCCCTTTCCTGCGCATCCCCGCTAGTTTGTTCTACCATCGTATCCCTTACCAGGGTTTGTAATCGCACGGCATAGGTTTGTACATCTTCGTCTCGCCCTTGGATACAGGCATGGAACTTTTGTAAACGTAAAGAAATTGGCTCTCTATCAAATCGCTTAATCATGAGTTTCTTGAACTCCTCATACGTCACCACCTCCTGCATCTTTGCATCCTTCCATGCAAATTCTCGGGCTATCCCCGTTAATTTTAACTTTGCGATTCCTAAACATTGTGCTTTACTCCAACTCGTTAATTTTGCGATTTCGTCTAAAGACTCAAAAAAATCGGTGACCTTAAGGCCCTCTGTGTCCCCCGCAAAGGAAGGTATCAACGGAATCATGCCCCCTAATCCGCCTAACGCGGCTCCTCCTGCGGGCTCTGCTCGTGCACCTCCTGCTGTCTCTCCTCGCGCCCGACCTTCACCTCTTGTCTCCATTTTATTTCGAGTTGTCTACGGTCGTTTCGAAATTCTATCCCGCTCTGACACAAATGTGACCGTAGGGTCGGCACCTCTTTGGCGCCCTGTCAGGAGGGCTGAATCTGACACCACCGAGTCTCTGGGGGACTCGGAAATCGTGACGTTACGTCTAAAGATTCGCGAGCGGTAGCGTGTGAGCGCTTGGATTCGGAGTAGAGGTGAGGAGAGAGACGCGGAAGTAACTTACTCGGACTCCATAGTAACAAGTAAATAACGATTTTAATTAAGTCGAACTAAATACTATACAGAGATACTAAATACTATCGGCATATTATTGTCCTTAACTATACTAGGCCGCGGAGAGAGAGAGTTTACAACCGAATCGCGGGTTGATAAATACCTTGTCGATGGACAGTTCTTTGAATCTTGAATGGACAGTTCTTGGATGGACAGTTCTTTGAATCTTGTCGTTGAATCTTGAATCAGAATCTTGTCCGTTCACTGGGGTGGAGGCACGGAGGAGTGTAGAGGCTTAATCCAGCACGAATGTTTTTCTCGGGTTTAATCCTGGTCGCGGTTTTAATTCGGTGTTACGGTTTTAATCCTGGGGCACGGTTTTAATGGTTTGGAGGACGACTTGGTTGGGCGGCTTTGAATGACGACTTCTGTAGAGGGACTTCGGATGACGACTGACCTCGGGATCGTTTTCTTTTCTCTTTTTTTTTCCTCTTGGGTTTTTTCCATGAGGTCAGGTGATGGCCTTTAACGGTCGCCCGTCCAATATGGATTCTCCATCAAAAGTTCCTGGTGACACATCCCTGACTAACTTGATTCGACTCAACAAGGAACAAACTCCGTGGGAAATAAATTTTATGGCTTTTAGCCTAACTCGATAAAACGTTCGAATTTAATCGATTAAAGTTTCTAATAATTCAAATTTAAAATAACACTATATTGTGGGTTTGTTCGTCCCTCACACCTATGATCGTCTTGTGGCAGCACACTAGTTGAAAATCACTGCTATAGATGTTTGTATCAAAACCACTAATCAAACTCAGCTTTTTATACTAACTGAACTATCAAACCACCTTCCTTTGCCTGAGAAATGTTTTATTAAACAAACACAAACATTTTCAACCTAATGCAATAGGTCACCTTCAGGTGTAACTGAATTCAAATGCCTTTTCAAAATAGAACATTTCAATGAAAGAACATTCAAACTCTCACAATTGAATTTAAATCAAATAAATTAACATTTAAATAAAAATATAAAAAATTTTAAACAAATGCAAAATAATGTAAATAATAAACTAAAATAAAATAAATAAAAAGCATCAAAATATACAGGCAAGTGCAGGCTAAGAATTCTTATATTTTAATTTTTCTTTTATGCATTTGGTGGTCTATCTGCATCCCTTGCATTTATGCAATCATCTTTTAATTTACTTTTATAAATTTCAATTTTTTCTTCACTCAATGTTAATTAATTAATAAAGGGGAATTCATAGCTCTGAGGATATTCATTTCATTCCATTTAACTATGGAGACCTGTACTTGTGCCATACCGGACAAAACTGTGTTGCAGTGCCTTTTTCAATGTCATACTTATGCTCTTTGAACCTAATTGCCAGATTCCTTCTTGTGACCCCAACATAGCTCTTCTTTATTCCTAACTGCTGATTTTCAAATGGAATTCTGCATATGCCTGCTTTTTCTTCATTTTTGAGCTTATCTTTATCATTTCTCAAAATACTGTATAAATTAGGAGCCCTTTTTAAAACTATTAGGGTCATTCTAAAAGAAAAGAATGTTTTGATCTGATGAGCCACACAGTTCTCCCACCACCCCCATCGCCGTGTCATGGACCTTCCCATTTTTTCACACCAGTCTGACGCTAACAGTGAGTCACAACAATCATTTAATGTTTATAGTGTAACTTTGAAATGTGTGACAAAATTAAAGATCCTGCTAAGTGTAAGGTTCGTAGTGTAATATGATTTTTGAATGCAAAAAAAGTCTGCCCTATCGAAATTTACAGACAGATAACCAAGGTTTATGGTAATGTGATGAATGAAGCTTCAGTTTGAAAATGATGCATCATGTTTAATGGCGGGCGAACAAATATTCATGATGAAGAATGCTCAGTTGTGAAAAAATTCAACAGGATAGACATTTCACTATAGATGGACTCAGTTCGTTCTTTCCAGAAAATTCAAGAACAGTTCTTTATGGCATTGTTATGGTGATTTGGGATATAGAAAAGTGTGCGCCAGGTATGTTACTCAACTTTTGACAGATGAACACAAACAAAACCGGATGGGAGCTGCACTGACTTTTCTCAGTCAGTACAACAGGGATGGCGAGGAGCTTTAACCACATTGTTACTGGTGATGAGACCTGAATTTTGCATAAAACTCCAGAAACAAAGCACCAGTCAATGGAATGGCATCATTCCAGATCCCCAACAAGACCAAAAAAAGCCAAACAAATTCTGAGCACCGAAAAGGTTATGGCTACAGTGTTTTGGGATGAAAAGGGCATCGTACTTATCGACTACATGCCTAGAGGGGAAACCATAAATGTAGTGGCCTATTGTCAGACCCTTCACCGAGTACACCACACCATTCAAAACAAATGGCAGGGATTGTTGTCCAGAGGAATTGTGCTTCTTCAGGATAACACACACCTGCATGCTGCTGTGTCAACAAAGAACTTGCTTCAACAGTTTAAGTGGGACGTTTTTGAACATCCTTCTTATAGCCCAGACTAGACTCCAAGTAATTACCATCTTTTCCCAAAATTGAAGGATTTTTTGGCCAGGAATCACTAAGGAAGTGACAACAAACTGAAAGAGGCCATTAATGACTGGTTCAAGAACTTGGCGGTAACTGAGTGTGCAGAAGGCATAGAAAAGCTGGTTATACACTATGACAAATGTTTAAATTTGTATGGCAATTACATAGAAAAATAGCTAAGGTATCATATGTGTTGTAAAATAAGTTTTATTTCATTATCTTAAATAAAAATATCTAGAGAAACAAATGTTCTTTACTTTTAGAATGACCTTCATATTTTGGCATGTTTTTTGTCTGCCACTTTTTCATAACCATTTGCATCATTAAAAAAAATTTATGATAGTTGTCCGCAGAATTCAAAATTGTGAGTTTATGGTCTGTAAGATCAGAAAGGTTAGCAACCTTTGCTCTAGACTACTCCTTTTAGGCAACTTACTATTTTTTGGGCCACTTTAAAATAATTTGGGCTACATTTTGAGGAATTCTGCTTTACTTTTTATAAAACCTATCTGGCGATATGACCTCACCAGACATGTGCTGTTTATTTGTATGTAGTTTATTTATATTATTATTTTTTATTATTAGTAATTAACAAAAATAGCATTCTGTATAAGTAGTCATATTCCATTTCCTTAATAAAGTACATCAGTTACATGGCATTTGGCATATTATATAGAAATATGCAAATCTCAGATAATTTGAAGTCGCAAATATTTTGTCTCCTAAATTTCAAACTAATGAGGATTTCCTGTACTTGTAAATCAGGAAATGCCTCTATTTTTTGTTGGATGATTGATAAGAAGCTTGCACTTATGACATAAACACAAAAAAGCATATAGAGAAAGAACTTTTATTATAACAACCATTACAATGTAGTGCTTCATAAAAAGAGAAAACGGATGGAAGGATTAAGGGTTGCCAACTGGCAGAAAAATAATTTAAACCAGTAAATAAAATACGCATTAAAACTTTAGCATTATGACATAAAGCAAATTATTAATATACATATACCAACATTTTTTAAAAATGATTTTATCTAATTAATTAACGCTTCTTGTCCTTTTGATATTATTTTATTAACATTAGTTTATTGTAACTATAATCTATTAGTAGGACTTATTATACTGATTTAACTTGTGAATGAAACTAGAGAGATTGAATTAGTCTACTAATTCAAAAAAATAAGTTTTCTCTATTTGCACTTGTTTATGTGTTTACATATTATTTCATTTTTGCAAATCTACAAACAATAATTTGCATGGATGAAACAATATGTAAATACTTAAATAGATGCAAATAAAGAAAGCTTATTCTTTTGAACCAATAGACTAATTCAATCTCTCTATTTTCATCTGCAAGTTAAATTAGTGTAATAAGTCCTACTAACAGATTATAGTCACAATAGACTAACATTAATTTTAAAAAAATTTTATCTAATATTTTAAATGTATTATATCAATTTACCTTTACATCTGTTAAAATTATCTCAACTGAATTATCTGTTTTTTTCAATAAATTTTCTGTATAAGTATTATCCATTATCCATAATAATTATGAAAATTTTTCTATAAATAGAAAATTCAATATTAATCTAATTATAGAATTATTATTTAATATGTTATTTTTAAAAATTTTGCTATTATTCATAAAATTTTAAAATGTTATTTAACATTTCTTTTAATAATATGATAATTAAATATTAAAGTAGCGATATATAATGTAAGAAAATCAAATCATAAAAAATTTTTGATATACTTCTACGATATTCCATTTTCACATAAGCCAAATCATTATATTATGGAATGCATTAAATCTGAAAGTTCCTGTGTTCTCTAAAAATTCCAAACAATTTAACATTAATCTGTAACTTTGGGAGTGTTTTTGTTTCTTTACTCATCTCTTTGCCTTCCTTTTTTTGACAAGTTCTCTTTGAGTGAATAGCTGTGACTAAAAATATGGTTAGGTATCAAATTAAAGCTCTTATACAGTAAGTAATGCTGCTGAAAAAAGATTTGAGAAAGGTGCAATGATTCAGTTGTGATGGAGTGATAAAGATACAATATTAAGTCTATGGGAAGACAAGAGACAAACATGTTGGACACTTGCATATAATCAAACAATTTAGTTTTTCTTAACCATTTGAATAACCTGTTGCTTACTACTAATGATGTGCCAGATCGTTAAAAATGTATATCTGCAGATATGGATACAGATACGGATCATTAGTGTCTAGATCCGCAGATACGGATACGGATCTCAACTTTCGTACTCAGTCGGTGCCAGTGCGTGTGACCTTGGACTGATAGTTGACGCTTTGCGTTAGTAACTCCACGTGTTTTGACTCGCACTGCGTGGGTTTTTGTTCATAGTTTAGTGTGACACGGAATAGCGTAGATTACGTTTGTATTTTTGGAGAGTGTTGAGTTAAATTAAAATAAAAACAATGTCGACAAAAAAGTTTAGTAGTGTAATATGGAAATATTTTACGATAGTAAGTGAATTTTGCATGATAAAATTTTTGCAATGTGAATGTGCCAAATATGTGATTTTAAGAAATAAAAAGTGATTTGAAGTTATTAGTATTTTATTGCTACCTATCTTTAAAATTTCATATAAGTAATGAAATTCATTAAGATAAAAGATCCATTAAAGATCTGCTAAAAAGTAACGGATACAGATACGAATATGGACCTTTTTTTCCCCTCGGATATCCGCACATACGGATATGGATACCCGGCACATCACTACTTACTACTAGTGTAAATTCCTGGTTTGTGCAAAGGCTGGAAAATTGTTAAAAGATTGTGAACAAAACTTGTGGCACAGCGCTTCTTCCTCGTAGATAAAAAGCCGAAACACCCAAGAAGGTTAGATGGTCTCAAGAGAACGTTCGTATACACCAGTTCCAGTTTTAGAAAAATTTTACATTTTTTAATTGGAAATCTTTGTGTTTTTAAAAGGACTTTTTAGCGTTTTGGCGGCTAGTAGCCTAAAAAGGAAGGTCGGTCGCCAGGATTGTATTGTCTGGAACATAAAGTTAATAAATGGTGGTCCCGTTTGGGCGAATTTGGTCTCCTAATATTAACATTTATCAATTGTCATTCAATCTTCACTTTATCACAATAATTGGTTTATAATATTGACTTTTCTTACTAATCAGATTACTAGTAGTAAAAAAGTAATAGTAACCAAACAATTGGCACATTGAATTGGGCTACTTTACTGCTACTATTAATTTGTGAAAAGTAAGGATTAGAAGAATAAAGTGCAAATTTTGTGCAAGAAGTTCCATGTGGCTCCTCACAACAACAAGAACTGAAAGACATCTGCAGAACCTTGGTACCTTTGTTCTGTCCTATCAGCCATCATTACTACTTCTCTCTCCCTATCTTCAGTGTTTCTTAGTAGTATAAGTTTAGTATTAAGGGTTAGTTTTAGAAAAGTTATCTTTGTAATAATTATTTTTGTTTATTGTGGAGGTAATGGATGGCTGCCGTTGGTTCAACGAAACCTGGCTGTCTTTCTCCATCCATTTCGATCTCCACAAAGACTGTCTTTATCAGAAGGTGGTAAACATGAATTAGTTAAGTCCATGACTACGTTTTAAACTAAAATAATATTTATTCACAACAATCTTACGAGTACACTTGAGAGAGAGCTACATGTGCTCATGGCAGCGATCACCCGACAAGAAGCAACAATATCCAGAATCCCCTGCGGGAAAAACTCTCTTCCCTGTTTTTGAGTACGGGACTCTCGGGGAACTTACTAGAGGAGTGGCACCATATCATGAGTCCGTGATGGTCGCCGCAGTACCACCCTCCTAGCGATCGCGGTCGATGAATGTCACTGGGGGTTTGATTTTGTGGCCGTGTCGTGAGGTCTTCGTCTCGTATGCAGGTTTTGCTTGGTGGTTACGCCTAGCCACGGTGTTGCTGGGTATGGTCTATCACAGGCTGTGTAGGCTGATTGAGTCTTTCTCCCTGAGCATAAAAGCAGGTTTCAGTCTGTCACTTCTTTGTTATTTTTTAGAACCTTGAAGAATTTGTCTCCATTTTCCATCACAGGGAATGGTCCATCATAGGGAGGGCGCAGTGGAGCGCATACAGCATCATAACGTAGAAAAATGTGGCTACAGTTTCTTAAATGCATGGGAACAAAAAGTTTGGGCTTCCCATACGATGCTGCCAGCGTTGGTGTTAACTTTTTGAAGAAAGACTTTAGTGTCTTTATGAAATCGGCAGTGTTTATGTCTGCTGGGGTAGGATTGAAGAATTCACCTGGTAAATGTATTGTCTGTCTGTAGACTAACTCACAGGATGTTGCTTGTAGGTCAGGCTTGAAAGTTGTCCTTAAACCAAGTAGTACGGTAGGGAGTATCTCTGTCCACCGTTCTGTTAACTAGGTTTTCAGGGCACATTTTAATGTCCGATGTCAACCTTCGATCATACCATTAGCCTGGGGGTGAAAGGAGCATGTATGTATGTATGTATGTGCTTGGAACCCATTAGGATAGCCAAAGACCGAAACAGATGTGATTCAAATTGGCGTCCCTGGTCGGTAGTAATGACCCCCGGAATGCCAAACCATACTATCCACGTCTGGTATAAGGCTTTAGCCACAGTGTTGGCGTCTATATCCTGCAGTGGTTCCGCTCCAACGAGTATACTGTCAATCATAGTGAGACAATAGCAATGGTTTCCGGAAAGAGGGAGTGGACCAATAAGGTCAATGTGGATGTGATAGAAATGTTTGTTTTCCACGGGGATGCTTGTAATTGGACTTTTAGTATGTCTGGTAATTTTGACACGTTGGCAGGGAATGCACATAGTTGTCCACTTGCAACAGTCAGCCTCCATTCCCGGCCATACGAACCGATCGGTTATCAGCTTCACCATGGCTTTACTATCTGGATGCAAAAGGTCATGCATGGCATGGAAAACTGATTGCCTTTGCGTCTCGGAGATAACAGGGAAAATCCGACTGGTGGACATGTCACAGTAAAGTTCTACTTGATTTTCTGGTAATATTAGTTTTTTAAGCTGTAGACTGGTTGAACTATTTCCCAAAAGTGATTGGAGGCTTGAGTCTGTCTTTTGCACATCAGCAATTAATTTGTAATTTATGGGAGAAGGGCAAACAATAGATTTGACTCTGGAAAGTGTATCGGCTGGAATATTATCAGTTCCTTTTATGTATCGAATGTCAGTGGTGAACTGGCCTATATAGTCTAATTGACATAATTGTCTGGGGGAGCATTTTTCACTTTTCTGGAGGAAAGTGAATGTCAATGGCTTGTGATCTGTATATAACATGAAAGGTCTAGCTTCCACCATAAAACAAAAATGCTTAATCGCCGAGTAAGCGGCTAACAGCTCGCGATCGTATGCCAAATATTTCTTCTCCATATCTGTAAGTTTGCATGAAAAAAACCTAACAGCTCTGTGCCGGATGCAGCGCGGCGTCAAGGGCAAGCTCTGATACATCAACCTGCAATGCTAAGTGTGCGTCCGGGGCTGGATGAGATAGTAGAGCTGCGTTTGCTAATCAAGTTTTGGATTCCTCAAATGCCTTTTTTGATTTGTCTGTCCATGAAATTTCCACATTGTCGGATCATTTTGCGCCTTTTAAATAGTCACAAAGCAAGGCTTGAGCCTGAGTGGCATGTGGAATATTATGGCAGTAGTAGTTCAGCAGGCCTAAAAATCTACGGAGCTCTTTTATTGTTTTGGGTCGCTCGATCTTTAAGACGACTTCCACTTTCTGGAGAAGGGGTTTGATGCCGCTGGTATTCACTAAATAACCTAGGATATCTTTCCTAGGTTATTTAGTGAATGCCATACTGAGCAATTCATGTACATGCCATTCATTTGTACTGAGTATGCATTTCTTCTTCTGGTTCCATATTCATTTCTGAATGTAGGACTAGTATTATAACAATCTCAATTGTGCTTCACATGTGAGTTCTTCTGCTTTCTTATTATTCCATTCACATATATTACCTAACCAGCTTTTCCTTCTCCTTCCTGGGCTTTTCTTTCCACAGATTTTTCCCTCTAAAATATTTCTCAAAATTTCATATTTACTTCCTCGGATGATGTGGCCAAAATACCCCGTCTTTCTTCTTTTAACTGTATTTAAAACTTCTTTTTCTTCCCCATTCTTTCCAAAACTTCATCATTTGTTATTCTATCTGTCCAAGATATTTTTAAAATTCTTCTATATAACCACATTTCGAATGCTTCAAGTTTGTTTAACGTATTTTTATCTAAGGTCCACGTTTCTACTCCATAAAACAAAACTGACATCACATAGCACCTTAACATTCTAATTTTAAGATGTAAATTAAAAACATTGCATTTGAAAAATTTCTGCATTCTGATAAAAGTACCTCTCGCATTTTCTATTCTAGATTTAATTTCTTTAATGCATCTGCCATCTTCCTGTATGATAGTCCCCAAATACTTAATTGATGAAACTGTATCAATTGTCCTGTTTTGTATCTGCAACGTTACATTATCTATATTTTTCTTGCATGAAATAAGTAGCTTTGTTTTCTTATAATTCATCTGAAGTCCATATAATTTACTTATTGAATTAATCTTTTCCATTAGTATTGTCAAATCATTTATATTTTCTGCTAAAACCACTGTATCGTCAGCATAACGTATATTATTTACATTCATCCCATTTATTACAATCCCAATGTGTTCCATATCTTCTAAAGCTTCTTTAAAAATTTCATCTGAATAAATATTAAAAAGTAAAGGTGATAAAATACATCCTTGCCTTACTCCTCTTTTTATTTCTATTTCTTCAGATAATTCAGAATCAATTGAAATGTTGGCCTTCTGTTCCCAGTAAAGATTTGTTATAATTTGCAATTCATTTCTATCAATTCCTTTCTTCCCAAGTATATCTATTAATTTATCATGCAGAATTCTATCAAATGCTTTTTCGTAGTCTATAAAACAGGCGTATATATCCTTGTTAACCTCTAAACTTCTTTCTACCAGAACTCTATAAGCAAAAAGAGCTTCTCTTGTTCCACAAGATTTTCTAAACCCAAACTGTGTGTTGCTTAAATCTTCTTCACATTTTTTATATATTCTTGTATGAATTATTCTTAAGAAAATTTTTAAAACGTGACTCATCAGGCTTATAGTTCTATAATCACCACACTTTTTTGCATTATCTTTTTTGGGAATTGCTATAAACGTAGACATTAAAAGATCTTGAGGAATTACACCACTTTCGTAAATAATGTTGTAAAAATCCACTAAAATATCAAGACTATCTTCATCCAGTAATTTCAAAATTTCAGCGGGAACTTCATCTGGTCCGGTAGCTTTACCTTCTTTAGTTGTTCTAATTGCATTCTTTACTTCTACTTTTAGTATTGTTGGTCCTTCTTCTTTATCAATTATTATAGGTTTTAAATTTCTCTCATCAAAATATAATTTTTCAACATACTCTTTCCATAATTTCAGTTTTTCCCCCAATTCCAAAACTAAATCATCCTTTTCATTTAAAATACTAGTAAATTTATTTCTTCTATTTGTTCTGGTAAGCTCTTTAATTTTCTTATGTACATTATACGTATCATGTTTTCTTTGCAAATTTTCAATTTCCTCGCATTTTTCTTTCATCCAATTTTCTTTTGCTTGTTTAATTTTCCTTCTTATAGTGATATGGAGTTCTTTATATTTAAAAATATTTTTATTTTTCCAATGTCTTCGTTCTTCCATTAATTCTAATATTTCTTTTGACATCCATTCTTTCTTTTTTAATGTTTTCTCAGGTTTTAGATTTTGTTCCACTACATTGTTTATAGTTTTCCTCAGATTATTCCATAATTCTTCACTATTTGTTTTTTCTTCTTCTTTTCTTTTGCAAAATTTTTTCCTTATTTTTGAAAAACCTTCATTTATATCATTTTTAGTATTTTCCTTTGTTTTGGGATCTCTTAGCCTCCCTATATCTATATTTCTACTTCTTTTAATACTATTTTTCTTAAACTTAACTCTCATACAAGCCACTACTGGATTATGGTCTGAACAAACATCTGCCCCTGGATATGTTTTAACTGATATAATACTATTCCTATACCTTTTTCGGATTAAAATATAGTCTATCTGGTTTCTCACAACATTATTCTGTTTATCCTGAGGTGATCTCCATGTATATAATCTTCTATTTGGCAGTTTAAAACAAGTATTACTAATTACTAATTGCTCTTCCTGACAGAATTGTAATAATCTATCTCCCTTGTCATTGCGGGCTCCCAATCCAAAGTTTCCCACTAAATCATCAACTCTTCCTTTCCCAATTTTTGCATTAAAATCTCCCATAATAACTAAAATTTCATTTTTCTTTGTATATTTTAAAACATCACTTACATGTTGATAAAAGTCCTCTATAATACTGTCATCTTTTTCTGCAGTTGGTGCATATACTTGAACTATGTTTAAGATTCCTAGATTTGTTTTTATTTTTACTAAAATTATTCGATCAGAATATGGTAAGAAGAATAAAACTGCCTTGCTTGTATTTTCGTTACTCCATGGTTATGATTTATCAAATTATTTCCTGAATAATAAAAAATTCCATTCTGTGTTTTGCAAACCCCCATACCAGGCCATCTAACTTCACTTATACCCAATATATCAATTTTTAATCTTTCCATTTCCTTCACCGTATTATCTAACTTTCCACTTTCAAACATACTTCTAACATTCCATGTAGCTAATTTTTTGTTTTGTCCGGAGATTCTTAGCACCCTCTGACCATTGAAGGTCTGCCGGGAACTGAGGGCCATTCCTGGATTGTATGTCATAATACTATAACTAGGAAGAAAATAATGTGGTGGTTTTCCATTGCCTTCCACATTCCCATGCTGTTGACTAAGTAAATAGTTCATCCGCCTTAAGGAGCAATTTCTTACTCCTAGGACAAGAGATTGCCCTTCTTCATCACAAGAATGAAGTTAGAAGTTTATCCCGACTCCTGCTCGGTCCCCTCCTATGTTAGCCGTCTTACCAACATTGCCCATCCTTCACCGGAGGCATTATGTCTCACACTAGGAGGCATAGGTAGGGGTTTTCCCATCAGCAAATTTGAGACCGTAAAGGCATTTCTCAAATTCTCCGGTACTTTTGAAGGACAGTATGCATTTATCTGGGTTTATTCAGATACCATATTCTGATAAACGTCCGAGTGCTTTTTCCAGATGCATGTAATGTTCCTCCTTTGTCTTACTTGCCAACAGGATGTCGTCTATGTAGACAAAAACAAAATCTAATCCATGTAAGACTTCGTGCATAAACCTCTGGAAAGTTTGTGCTGCATTGGACAACCCAAACAGCATGTATAAAAATTCGTAAAGGCTGAAGGGTGTTGTAATTGCAGTCTTGGATACATCTTTGGGGTGGACCGGGATCTGATGATATGCTCACATTGGTACCCAAACCGAAGGGTACCAAGTGCAGTGGATTGGACCAATTGGAATTATTCAGCCAACAAATGCCTAGTTCTAACATTAACTGGAATTCCTTTTTTGCGATTTCCAGCTGTTTTGGATAAGAGACGGTGGGGCGAGAAAAAATGTTGTCCCTTGGTAATAATATGGTGGACCGTGTTATGTTTTGGTTTGGTGCTAGATGGATATGGCCAAAGGATATCTTTATATTTGTTTAAAATGTCACTGAATTCCAAATTAGAAGCAATTAAAGTAATGTTAGTTTGCGCGCCATGGTGAGCGGACCTTGTTGTTGTCAAGGATGTTAATGGGTCTGTAAAGTGAGCGTTTTTTAAGTCGATCAGGAGACTGAAGTTTCTTATGAAATCGGCACCTATTATTGGTTTGCTGACATTTGCGATTACAAAAGGCCACGTAAATTGGCACCTTAAGTTTAGGGACAAAGTTATGGTTTTTGTGCCGTAAGTCTTTATTGGGGAATTGTTTACCGAATAAAGTGTCAATGATGCGAATGCTCTTAATGCCATGGCGATGTTATATGGTAGAACGCAAACGTCGCTACCACTGTTGATTAAGTAGTGACGACATGATGTTGGATCATAAATGAAAAGGCTGCTTCTGTTATTAATTTGGAAATCACATTGCGCCACATGTGATTTCTGAGCTAGTTTCCCTGATCTTTGAATTTGTATGGGCCTTACATCTATTTGCTTGATCACCGAACTTCGTGTGATACCAGCATAGGTCTTTCGCCTGGGGTCGAACCGGTGTCTGCGAACGACAACAATTCCGAGATCGATTCCGGGGGTGTCTATAATCGTGTGATTGTTTGTCGCTGGGCCTTGATAGGTGATTAACTTGCTCTGTTAATTCAACGACCTGTGTTTGGAGTTCCTTTATAGCCGTGTGTGTACTATTTTCATTCCTTGCTAAATTAGTTTCAGCTATTTGCAGAGGTGTGAGCTCAAGAATTTTATCAGCCATTTGAGCTAATTTGTCTAAATCACCATTGGAAACAGAAAAAATTGCCTGAGTTTCTTTGGGTAAATGCCAAATCCATAGTGTTCTTACAGACTCGTGAGATGGCGCCACTCCTCTAGTGAGTTCCCCGAGAGTCTCGTACTCAAAAACGGGGACGAGAGTTTTTCCCATCAGGGGATTCTGGGTATTGTTGCTTCTTGTCGGGTGATCACTGCCATGAGCACGTGTACCTCTCTCTCAAGTGTACTCGTAAGATTGTTGTGAATAAATATTGTTTTAGTTTAAAACGTAATCATGGACTTGACTAATTCATGTTTATTGCCTTCTGATAAAGAGTCTTTGTGGAGATCAAAATGGATGGAGAAAGACAGCCAGGTTTCTTTGAACCGACGGCGGCCATCTATTACCTCCAGTGGTGACCTGAACGTGAATTAGAACACAAAAGAAAAAATAATACCCAGAATCCCCTGCGGAAAAAACTCTCGTCCCCATTTTTGAGTACGGTACTCTTGGGGAACTCACTAGAGGAGTGGCACCATCTCATGAGTCCGTGATGGTTGCCGCAATTGTTTTGGATTAGTATTATCACAATTTGATGTATCATGCTCTAATTTATTAGTTTTGTAATTTCTGCCAATGGTCAAGCTTAAGGTTTCTGCTGGAGAACACATCGTAAAGCTGATATCCTTCATTGAACATGTAAATAATTATATGACACAAATAAATCAATTTTCTCACATCTACTGCATGTTTAGTTATTGGGTGTTTGCCTTAGTAAGCTAACAAAAACCCTATCATATACTGTATCTCACACTCTGTATTTCATTACTATATATAATATATTTTCAAATACAGTCAACCATCCTATAACACGAGTTCCTACAGTTTGGATTCCTATATCATGGCAAAAAAATTGTGACAGTATTTGTACAAACATGCTAAAAAAACTTGTATAATTCGGTAAAACGTCACCACCAACTCGTGTCGTGACAGGATTGGTCGAATCTAGACCAATAGCGGATATTGTACAAACTGTTGAGTTTAAACAAGCAGTGGACCTACTAAAAACCATTTATTTAATGTCCATATAAAAATTATATTTATATTAANATTTTGCTATTATTCATAAAATTTTAAAATGTTATTTAACATTTCTTTTAATAATATGATAATTAAATATTAAAGTAGCGATATATAATGTAAGAAAATCAAATCATAAAAAATTTTTGATATACTTCTACGATATTCCATTTTCACATAAGCCAAATCATTATATTATGGAATGCATTAAATCTGAAAGTTCCTGTGTTCTCTAAAAATTCCAAACAATTTAACATTAATCTGTAACTTTGGGAGTGTTTTTGTTTCTTTACTCATCTCTTTGCCTTCCTTTTTTTGACAAGTTCTCTTTGAGTGAATAGCTGTGACTAAAAATATGGTTAGGTATCAAATTAAAGCTCTTATACAGTAAGTAATGCTGCTGAAAAAAGATTTGAGAAAGGTGCAATGATTCAGTTGTGATGGAGTGATAAAGATACAATATTAAGTCTATGGGAAGACAAGAGACAAACATGTTGGACACTTGCATATAATCAAACAATTTAGTTTTTCTTAACCATTTGAATAACCTGTTGCTTACTACTAATGATGTGCCAGATCGTTAAAAATGTATATCTGCAGATATGGATACAGATACGGATCATTAGTGTCTAGATCCGCAGATACGGATACGGATCTCAACTTTCGTACTCAGTCGGTGCCAGTGCGTGTGACCTTGGACTGATAGTTGACGCTTTGCGTTAGTAACTCCACGTGTTTTGACTCGCACTGCGTGGGTTTTTGTTCATAGTTTAGTGTGACACGGAATAGCGTAGATTACGTTTGTATTTTTGGAGAGTGTTGAGTTAAATTAAAATAAAAACAATGTCGACAAAAAAGTTTAGTAGTGTAATATGGAAATATTTTACGATAGTAAGTGAATTTTGCATGATAAAATTTTTGCAATGTGAATGTGCCAAATATGTGATTTTAAGAAATAAAAAGTGATTTGAAGTTATTAGTATTTTATTGCTACCTATCTTTAAAATTTCATATAAGTAATGAAATTCATTAAGATAAAAGATCCATTAAAGATCTGCTAAAAAGTAACGGATACAGATACGAATATGGACCTTTTTTTCCCCTCGGATATCCGCACATACGGATATGGATACCCGGCACATCACTACTTACTACTAGTGTAAATTCCTGGTTTGTGCAAAGGCTGGAAAATTGTTAAAAGATTGTGAACAAAACTTGTGGCACAGCGCTTCTTCCTCGTAGATAAAAAGCCGAAACACCCAAGAAGGTTAGATGGTCTCAAGAGAACGTTCGTATACACCAGTTCCAGTTTTAGAAAAATTTTACGTTTTTTAATTGGAATTTTTTTTTTTTTTAAAAGGACTTTTTAGCGTTTTGGCGGCTAGTAGCCTAAAAAGGAAGGTCGGTCGCCAGGATTGTATTGTCTGGAACATAAAGTTAATAAATGGTGGTCCCGTTTGGGCGAATTTGGTCTCCTAATATTAACATTTATCAATTGTCATTCAATCTTCACTTTATCACAATAATTGGTTTATAATATTGACTTTTCTTACTAATCAGATTACTAGTAGTAAAAAAGTAATAGTAACCAAACAATTGGCACATTGAATTGGGCTACTTTACTGCTACTATTAATTTGTGAAAAGTAAGGATTAGAAGAATAAAGTGCAAATTTTGTGCAAGAAGTTCCATGTGGCTCCTCACAACAACAAGAACTGAAAGACATCTGCAGAACCTTGGTACCTTTGTTCTGTCCTATCAGCCATCATTACTACTTCTCTCTCCCTATCTTCAGTGTTTCTTAGTAGTATAAGTTTAGTATTAAGGGTTAGTTTTAGAAAAGTTATCTTTGTAATAATTATTTTTGTTTATTGTGGAGGTAATGGATGGCTGCCGTTGGTTCAACGAAACCTGGCTGTCTTTCTCCATCCATTTCGATCTCCACAAAGACTGTCTTTATCAGAAGGTGGTAAACATGAATTAGTTAAGTCCATGACTACGTTTTAAACTAAAATAATATTTATTCACAACAATCTTACGAGTACACTTGAGAGAGAGCTACATGTGCTCATGGCAGCGATCACCCGACAAGAAGCAACAATATCCAGAATCCCCTGCGGGAAAAACTCTCTTCCCTGTTTTTGAGTACGGGACTCTCGGGGAACTTACTAGAGGAGTGGCACCATATCATGAGTCCGTGATGGTCGCCGCAGTACCACCCTCCTAGCGATCGCGGTCGATGAATGTCACTGGGGGTTTGATTTTGTGGCCGTGTCGTGAGGTCTTCGTCTCGTATGCAGGTTTTGCTTGGTGGTTACGCCTAGCCACGGTGTTGCTGGGTATGGTCTATCACAGGCTGTGTAGGCTGATTGAGTCTTTCTCCCTGAGCATAAAAGCAGGTTTCAGTCTGTCACTTCTTTGTTATTTTTTAGAACCTTGAAGAATTTGTCTCCATTTTCCATCACAGGGAATGGTCCATCATAGGGAGGGCGCAGTGGAGCGCATACAGCATCATAACGTAGAAAAATGTGGCTACAGTTTCTTAAATGCATGGGAACAAAAAGTTTGGGCTTCCCATACGATGCTGCCAGCGTTGGTGTTAACTTTTTGAAGAAAGACTTTAGTGTCTTTATGAAATCGGCAGTGTTTATGTCTGCTGGGGTAGGATTGAAGAATTCACCTGGTAAATGTATTGTCTGTCTGTAGACTAACTCACAGGATGTTGCTTGTAGGTCAGGCTTGAAAGTTGTCCTTAAACCAAGTAGTACGGTAGGGAGTATCTCTGTCCACCGTTCTGTTAACTAGGTTTTCAGGGCACATTTTAATGTCCGATGTCAACCTTCGATCATACCATTAGCCTGGGGGTGAAAGGAGCATGTATGTATGTATGTATGTGCTTGGAACCCATTAGGATAGCCAAAGACCGAAACAGATGTGATTCAAATTGGCGTCCCTGGTCGGTAGTAATGACCCCCGGAATGCCAAACCATACTATCCACGTCTGGTATAAGGCTTTAGCCACAGTGTTGGCGTCTATATCCTGCAGTGGTTCCGCTCCAACGAGTATACTGTCAATCATAGTGAGACAATAGCAATGGTTTCCGGAAAGAGGGAGTGGACCAATAAGGTCAATGTGGATGTGATAGAAATGTTTGTTTTCCACGGGGATGCTTGTAATTGGACTTTTAGTATGTCTGGTAATTTTGACACGTTGGCAGGGAATGCACATAGTTGTCCACTTGCAACAGTCAGCCTCCATTCCCGGCCATACGAACCGATCGGTTATCAGCTTCACCATGGCTTTACTATCTGGATGCAAAAGGTCATGCATGGCATGGAAAACTGATTGCCTTTGCGTCTCGGAGATAACAGGGAAAATCCGACTGGTGGACATGTCACAGTAAAGTTCTACTTGATTTTCTGGTAATATTAGTTTTTTAAGCTGTAGACTGGTTGAACTATTTCCCAAAAGTGATTGGAGGCTTGAGTCTGTCTTTTGCACATCAGCAATTAATTTGTAATTTATGGGAGAAGGGCAAACAATAGATTTGACTCTGGAAAGTGTATCGGCTGGAATATTATCAGTTCCTTTTATGTATCGAATGTCAGTGGTGAACTGGCCTATATAGTCTAATTGACATAATTGTCTGGGGGAGCATTTTTCACTTTTCTGGAGGAAAGTGAATGTCAATGGCTTGTGATCTGTATATAACATGAAAGGTCTAGCTTCCACCATAAAACAAAAATGCTTAATCGCCGAGTAAGCGGCTAACAGCTCGCGATCGTATGCCAAATATTTCTTCTCCATATCTGTAAGTTTGCATGAAAAAAACCTAACAGCTCTGTGCCGGATGCAGCGCGGCGTCAAGGGCAAGCTCTGATACATCAACCTGCAATGCTAAGTGTGCGTCCGGGGCTGGATGAGATAGTAGAGCTGCGTTTGCTAATCAAGTTTTGGATTCCTCAAATGCCTTTTTTGATTTGTCTGTCCATGAAATTTCCACATTGTCGGATCATTTTGCGCCTTTTAAATAGTCACAAAGCAAGGCTTGAGCCTGAGTGGCATGTGGAATATTATGGCAGTAGTAGTTCAGCAGGCCTAAAAATCTACGGAGCTCTTTTATTGTTTTGGGTCGCTCGATCTTTAAGACGACTTCCACTTTCTGGAGAAGGGGTTTGATGCCGCTGGTATTCACTAAATAACCTAGGATATCTTTCCTAGGTTATTTAGTGAATGCCATACTGAGCAATTCATGTACATGCCATTCATTTGTACTGAGTATGCATTTCTTCTTCTGGTTCCATATTCATTTCTGAATGTAGGACTAGTATTATAACAATCTCAATTGTGCTTCACATGTGAGTTCTTCTGCTTTCTTATTATTCCATTCACATATATTACCTAACCAGCTTTTCCTTCTCCTTCCTGGGCTTTTCTTTCCACAGATTTTTCCCTCTAAAATATTTCTCAAAATTTCATATTTACTTCCTCGGATGATGTGGCCAAAATACCCCGTCTTTCTTCTTTTAACTGTATTTAAAACCTCTTTTTCTTCCCCATTCTTTCCAAAACTTCATCATTTGTTATTCTATCTGTCCAAGATATTTTAAAAATTCTTCTATATAACCACATTTCGAATGCTTCAAGTTTGTTTAACGTATTTTTATCTAAGGTCCACGTTTCTACTCCATAAAACAAAACTGACATCACATAGCACCTTAACATTCTAATTTTAAGATGTAAATTAAAAACATTGCATTTGAAAAATTTCTGCATTCTGATAAAAGTACCTCTCGCATTTTCTATTCTAGATTTAATTTCTTTAATGCATCTGCCATCTTCCTGTATGATAGTCCCCAAATACTTAATTAATGAAACTGTATCAATTGTCCTGTTTTGTATCTGCAACGTTACATTATCTATATTTTTCTTGCATGAAATAAGTAGCTTTGTTTTCTTATAATTCATCTGAAGTCCATATAATTTACTTATTGAATTAATCTTTTCCATTAATATTGTCAAATCATTTATATTTTCTGCTAAAACCACTGTATCGTCAGCGTAACGTATATTATTTACATTCATCCCATTTATTACAATCCCAACATGTTCCATATCTTCTAAAGCTTCTTTAAAAATTTCATCTGAATAAATATTAAAAAGTAAAGGTGATAAAATACATCCTTGCCTTACTCCTCTTTTTATTTCTATTTCTTCAGATAATTCAGAATCAATTAAAATGTTGGCCTTCTGTTCCCAGTAAAGATTTGTTATAATTTGCAATTCATTTCTATCAATTCCTTTCTTCCTAAGTATATCTATTAATTTATCATGCAGAATTCTATCAAATGCTTTTTAGTAGTCTATAAAACAGGCATATATATCCTTGTTAACCTCTAAACTTCTTTCTACCAGAACTCTATAAGCAAAAAGAGCTTCTCTTGTTCCACAAGATTTTCTAAACCCAAACTGTGTGTTGCTTAAATCTTCTTCACATTTTTTATATATTCTTGTATGAATTATTCTTAAGAAAATTTTTAAAACGTGACTCATCAGGCTTATAGTTCTATAATCACCACACTTTTTTGCATTATCTTTTTTGGGAATTGTATAAACGTAGACATTAAAAGATCTTGAGGAATTACACCACTTTCGTAAATAATGTTGTAAAAATCCACTAAAATATCAAGACTATCTTCATCCAGTAATTTCAAAATTTCAGCGGGAACTTCATCTGGTCCAGTAGCTTTACCTTCTTTAGTTGTTCTAATTGCATTCTTTACTTCTACTTTTAGTATTGTTGGTCCTTTTTCTTTATCAATTGTTATAGGTTTTAAATTTCTCTCGTCAAAATATAATTTTTCAACATACTGTTTCCATAATTTCAGTTTTTCCCCCAATTCCAAAACTAAATCATCCTTTTCATTTAAAATATTAGTAAATTTATTTCTTCTATTTGTTCTGGTAAGCTCTTTAATTTTCTTATGTACAGTACATTATAAGTATCATGTTTCCTTTGCAAATTTTCAATTTCCTCGCATTTTTCTTTCATCCAATTTTCTTTTGCTTGTTTAATTTTCCTTCTTATAGTGATATGGAGTTCTTTATATTTAAAAATATTTTTATTTTTCCAATGTCTTCGTTCTTCCATTAATTCTAATATTTCTTTTGACATCCATTCTTTCTTTTTTAATGTTTTCTCAGGTTTTAGATTTTGTTCCACTACATTGTTTATAGTTTTCCTCAGATTATTCCATAATTCTTCACTATTTGTTTTTTCTTCTTTTTTTCTTTTGCAAAATTTTTTCCTTATTTTTGAAAAACCTTCATTTATATCATTTTTAGTATTTTTGTTTGTTTTGGGATCTCTTAGCCTCCCTATATCTATATTTCTACTTCTTTTAATACTATTTTTCTTAAACTTAACTCTCATACAAGCCACTACTGGATTATGGTCTGAACAAACATCTGCCCCTGGATATGTTTTAACTGATATAATACTATTCCTATACCTTTTTCGGATTAAAATATAGTCTATCTGGTTTCTCACAACATTATTCTGTTTATCCTGAGGTGATCTCCATGTATATAATCTTCTATTTGGCAGTTTAAAACAAGTATTACTAATGACTAATTGCTCTTCCTGACAGAATTGTAATAATCTATCTCCCTTGTCATTGCGGGCTCCCAATCCAAAGTTTCCCACTAAATCATCAACTCTTCCTTTCCCAATTTTTGCATTAAAATCTCCCATAATAACTAAAATTTCATTTTTCTTTGTATATTTTAAAACATCACTTATATGTTGATAAAAGTCCTCTATAATACTGTCATCTTTTTCTGCAGTTGGTGCATATACTTGAACTATATTTAAGATTCCTAGATTTGTTTTTATTTTTACTAAAATTATTCGATCAGAATATGGTAAGAAGAATAAAACTGCCTTGCTTGTATTTTCGTTGCATATAACACCTACTCCGTGGTTATGATTTAT